>NC_135856.1:7940299-8062799 GCF_031162955.1 Sander vitreus | reverse complement strand
TTTTAACAGTATAGTGGTTGAGTGCAGTTCAGTGTTTTTAAAGCAGCAGTAAAGCCTTACACAATGTTAGTCTTCTTTAGCAAACTGTAATCAAACACTAGTGCCATTTTTCAATACTTTTTTTTTTTTTTACTTTACACTTTAAATATCTAACTTTGAATGAGCAGAATTATTGTATGATAAAATTAAGTCACAGAAACAAAGAAAGCGTGAAAATCAGATTGGCTGCAAAAACAAAATGTTCAGCCAACTCGTCTCAGTCGACAATCTTGTCTGACCTTCCACGCATCAGTCGCTCAGCTCAATCTGAAATGAATGGACTTGAAGTGACTTGTTGATTGCGTTGTTTGCAGTGTTAATTTGAGGTTGGGGGTTGAATCCGAAAGCCTTTTTTTTTGTTGACTTGAGACAGAATTAAATAACTACATACTGCTATTACAGAAGGATGGATAAGAAGTAAAGAGCCTTCCTGAAGCAGTGAAGTTCAAGTAGGCCTATTCTTTATTTTGTAAGGGGACTTCCTGTCAACCCTGTAGACCATAGATTGGTACCAATAAATTGAAAACTGATTAAAGAGTCTCGATGACCGCACGTAGTGGATAACTGTGCTGGATGTAAGGAAGCAACATCTTTAGTATCCAGTTTGCTATTTAAATGTCATACAGTGTGTGTTAACAGCGTAGCAAAGGCCACATCACCATCGTGTTGTTTTCTTTATTTACTTCTTGTTTGCTCATTATGTAACTTGGATTAACCTTTTGCATCCTGCTACATTTGAACTCACAACCTTTGGGTTTGAAGGTAAGTGCTGATCTCAGTGAGTTACGATGTTGACCCAACTAGCTTCACAACATTGAACAGACAATATGCAGAACTGCCAGTGTAAAAAAAAAAAAAAAAAAATTCAGATGAAATTTGTGTGTTCTTGTACTATGCATAATCTCTTGGAAGAGGTTGTAAACCTCAGATTTTCTGGTATGTTGTGATAATGACCACGATACAGCTGGCCTGTTTTACTTTCTTCCATAGTTGTAATATTAGTCACACTTTAGGGGTAGTTGGCTAACTGCAGTGAAAAGGATCTTAGTGGGTTTCTGGCGGAAAGTACACTACTCTAATTGCCTTAAACGTGTTTCTCCCTTCAACCAGTCAATATGCCTGCAGTGCCTGTGTGTGTGTGTGTGTGTGTGTGTGTGTGTGTGTGTTCCACTGGTCAATAAAGCGTGTGCTAAGAGGCAATTGGTTGTTTTTCCTCAACTTGACACGTTAAACACAGTCACATTCCAGGTAAACACACACAGGCACGCTTGCAAATGCACACACACACACACACACACACACACACACACACACACACACACACACACACACACACACACACACACACAAATGCTACGAGGCTGTTGGGTAAACGGTATTGATTCTGTCCTGTTTTCAACTTATTTTCCCTATAACCGCAGAGAGCTCAATCCCACTCACTGTGGAGCATGGAGAGTCTCTTAAATTACACCCACATGCAAACAAAAACATTTATTCATAAGTGCAAACACACCAACAGAGAGACAAAGCACTGTTGTAAATGCCATTTGTTGACCCAAATGAAAAATAGATGATGAAAAATGTCCACTGATGACTTGAATTATTTACTTTTAAAGCCACTCTTACTGAGAGGACGTATTTGCCTCCAGTCGGTCACTTTTAGTGTTGACCGGATGTAATTGTTCAACCTTAATTCTACCCACTACAGTGATGTTTGTATCAGCTGAAAGGTGGGACTGAACCTGTGTTCATTCCTATTCAGTGTTTGATTGATGTTTGTTTGAACCTGGCAAGCTAAAAAAAAAGGAAACTTCAGTGTTTGCAACCTCTTATTTTCGTAGTTTTGGCTAATATTTTGTACAGTTCTGAAACTTTTTTCTCACCAAGATAATTACAGAGATCTGTTGTTAACAAACTCTGTGGTTATCTGGCCACTTGTTAGTCAGGGCAAGCCAATTTATACAATTCAGACACAAAGGCAATTCAAAGTGCTTTACATAAGCATAAACATACAAAATGAACAACTGGAGGCAAAGTTTATCAAACTTGGAGCATGTAGATACAGCTAGTTGAGAAAGGAGTTAAAAACAAATGGCGCTGGGCATGAATAGAGGACAAGAGGAAAAGGGTGGAGACGGGAAGCCGTGCACTCTGTCATACAAGTACGTTACCAGCAACGACGGCTACCGCTGCGACTGCGCCTTCACTGACCGACCGTGTTTGTGATAGAAACAATACGTGTGTGCACATTCATAGCGGAACACGATTTGTCATTAACGATGGCCACTGTGTAAAAGCTATCTGAAGCCCAAACTGCCTTGGCAAAGCTGTCTGTTTGGAATAAGCATGGCAGTTATTTAAACATAACGGCCTTGTCCCAGAGTTTAGACGTTTAGCTATATGAAAAGCTAAACAATGCAAAGTTTTTAACAAATGTACATGAAGCAACTAATGTCAACATGGACAAAATCATGAATGTACTAATTCTCTTTTTTGATGATGACTTGGCCAAAGTAACAACACAACATCTAGAAAGTTTTGTTTTCACAATGATTCATTGTTGGATTATGATATTATTGCAATATGTAAATCTCCATTGACTCTTAATTTAACATATGGTTGGAAGAAGTAAAAATTGATCCAGAACTTTTTACTTCTTAAAAAGTCATAATGACTTAAAAAGTCATAATGACTTTTATTATTGTGTAATGTAAGAACGACTTTAACTGTTTTGCCAGTCAAATTAACTTTAATGAGTGCATATTGAAACATTACACTGTGGACAGGAGTGTGAGCTTTGACGCCCTCGCAGCGTCCAAGAAAAAATAATTAGTGGAGTTGGCACCGGAGAAGACGGGGGACAGAGATGTCATTATTTACGCCAGATTATAGACACATGCACACATTGACTCACACATGCGTGCATATACATATTCACACACATGCTTGCAGATGTGCAGTGCTTACAGATGTGCAGTGGGAAATGATCAGCTTTTGATTTGGCAGGTGCCTTTAAACGCATCAGATGTAGATTTACAGAGCAGTGAGTCCACTTCTCACACTGTAGATTTTCCCTGATTAAGGTTTGTTCTGAAAGTCTCTCCATTTTTAGCCACATTAGCGCCGTAGCACTATCAATGACACTGTCAATCCTTTGTTGGTCTGCACTATAATATCTCCACAATTATTGGATGGATTGCCATGCAATTGTGTACATTCGAGGTTCCCAGAGGATGCTGATCCTACTGACTTTTTTTGGTGATCCTCTGACTTTTCCCTAGCGTCTTGACAACTATTAGATGACTTGCAGTGACATTGGTACAGACATTCATGTCCTGCTCAGAATTAGTTGTAGTAACTTTGGTTTCACTTGACTTTCTATATTGTGCTTACCTTGCACGGCGGCTGGATTCTCAAGATATCACATTGCACACGAAAATCTATCTTGTCAGGCTTCAAGTAATGCGTTTACCAAACCAATCAGGTGAGGTGAGGAGCTACTAGCAGCTACAGCATTGGTTGTGTGTGTGACAGCCGCAACCTTTTGTTAAAAAAAAAACAGGTGGTGCATCCAATCACCATCTGAAAGTTTGAAAGTGCCTGCCAGTTTCAAATGACGGCTTATCAGATGGTTCTGTGTAACAAACCATCTGGCGTGTCAGGTTAATATTGCGCCATCATCAGGTCAACATTTTAATTGGTCCAATACTTTGTTTTATGACCTGCAAAACTAATCACCATCAGCCTCAGTTGTGTTTTCGATTCAGTGCTAATTGGCAACTTCTAACATGCTAAACTAAGATGGTGACCATGGTAAACATTATATCTTCCTTAACATCAGCATGTTAGCATTGTCATTGTTAGCATCCTAAGGTTAGCATTTAGCTCAACGCACTGCTACATCACAGAGTTGCTAGCATGACTGCACACACAGTCTTGGTATATGAAAATATAAAGATTAGCCCTGAGTTGTGAAATAAATAAACTTTGCCTTCTGTACAGCTATTTCATTTTAGAACATTTACATGTTTATAGTATTTTTTTATATTTTTATTGTAATTTTTCGATTTTATATTTATGTTTTTTGACTTTTGCAGTAGGCCTACTTGCTTTTATTTATAATTTTCTACTACTGTTTATTGTTATGCAACAAAACACCAAGGCAAATTCCAAATAGTTGGCAATAAACTTGTTTGTGATTGTAAAAATCACTTTACTTATTTATAGTAGTGGGTTTGGAATTACCCAAATGTTTGAGGGTTAGCAGTAATTGTTTTGGGACCGGTTGTCAATCATATAATCGATGCTGTAGGTCATATGCATTATTGTTTCAAAGGTAAAAGTCTTTTGTGGCCATATCATATTTTAAAGTGCCCATATTATGAAAAAAACATTTTTTCTGGGATTTGGGGTGTTATTTTGTGTCTCTGGTGATTCCACATGCATACTAACTTGGAAAAAAAACATCCATGCTGTTTTGAGTGAGATACGGATTTCTAAATGTATCGTGTCTTCAGTCTCCGGGTGACCTGGTCAAAATAGGCAGGGCTGTCTATGTCATTGGCCGAAACATTTGGTGTGTGCTAACCACTTTAGCTAATACCACATCAGCTAGCTGTTTCTCCAACTTCGGTTAGTACAAGGCGGGATTAGCCCGGAGACTTCTTTTAAACAAGGGCGCACTTCCAACTTTGTGGACGAAGGACATGTAAGTAGTTCTATAGTGTTGTAGCAGTGTTTTGCCATTGAGAACGAGGTGGCTAACCGCTAGCAGCGCTAGCTTCTAGTTAGTAGTCCTTACCTAGCTACTGCGCATGTGCGACTCCCAACAAAGATGGAACAGAAGTGAGATGTCTCACTCTGTAGCTAAAACAGAGAGCTCAACACACAGGGTGAAAAGAGGAGCTGCAGCAATGTGCAGTACAACAAAAATATGGTGTTTTTTGAAAATTAAACCATGTAAACCTATTCTGGTACAACCTCAAAATACAATTATGAACCTGAAAATGAGCATAATATGGGCACTTTAAAATCTAATTCTTGTTTATTGAAATATCGGCTTTGTTCCCTCTCAAAGATGCGCGCAGCTCCTCTGTGTTCAGTTCCTTTCACTTTGGTAAAACAAAGTTTAGTTTTTGAAAGCTTATGAGGTAGAAACAGAACAGGAAGGACAAATGACATGTTAATCATTGCTTAAGAAATAAAATCCTCAAGAGCACCATCACACTGAGTGCACACACTTTCTTTTTATTAGTCACTTGCAGAGGTAGTGACAAGTACATGATATGCTATTCAGCACTAGTTTAATGACCAGCAGTGTGTGAAAAGTAGTTTAATAATCCAGTCAATCAATCTGTTTCTTTCAACATCCCTTTTTTCTCTCCTTCTGTCTTTTCTCCCCAACATTTTCAGGTCTTTTTTGAATCATCTCTTCTTTCTACCTCTCTGTGCCACTCTGTTCTCCCTTTCATCCCCCTATCCCTACCCTCAAATTGCCCCACCCATACCTCTCTAACTCATTTCAAGCGGACATCCAGACGGTTGTAGACACACATCTGGAAACAGCATTTAGCTCCGGTTGAGTCTCAGGAAGTTTTCACACTTCACGACTCATTAACCTGCAGACCTGCAGGCCTCCCAAGCAAGAGAGAGGGCAGCGGTGGGAGTGAATGGTGGAGGAGGCGGAGGAAGGAAAGATGGGATGATGGGTTGGATACAGGAAGGAAAGGGAGATGAAGGAGGGCTTGAAGGGTAGCATGAAACCACAGAAAATCGAGCACTTGAGCTCGGCTAAATTGAAAGTTGAATTAGCACACCAAAATGTGCACGATTCACCAGACTAGTAAAACATATTAATTTGATTTAATTAGTTGGTGGCAGTTCATAGTTATAATAGCTGACACAAAAAGAAAGGATCTTTGAGTTAGAGGAGTTAAAGTCAAAGAACAACTACGGAACAACTACAGAAGGAGGTGTGAAGAAAAACAGATCAGACTGAGGACAAGAATAAGGGGTGATGAATTTAAAACTGGATTGTGTGTGTGTGTGTGTGTGTGTGTGTGTGTGTGTGTGTGTGTGTGTGTGTGTGTGTGTACGTGTACGTGTGTGTGTGTGTACGTGTGTGTGCGTGAATGTGTGTGTTGTCCAGGGTGTCTGTGTCCAGCCCTCTGTGAGTAATGTGTCTGAAAGAGGAGCTTTCCTAATGAAACACTTTTCCCAGAGTGATAATTACACCAGTAGAAAGCAATGACACCTCCAGTCAATGTGTGAAACTTAGCTTACTAAAACAAAAGTTCCTCCCAGGCTACTCTTTCTCTCTCTCTCTCTCTCTCTCTCTCTCTCTCTCTCTCTCTCTCTCTCTCTCTCTCTCTCTCTCTCTATGTGTGTGTATGTGTGTGTGTGTGTTCTTGTTTAACTATATTCATGGGGTCCAAAAACCGGGAGTCCAGTATACTTGTGGGGTCCGGACAGCTTTGTGGGGCCAAAATGCTGGACCCCACAGGTTTAAAGGGCTGTTTGAGGGTTAAGACTTGGTTTTAGGATTAGTGTTAAAATTAGGTTATGGTTAGGGTGAGGGTAAGGGTTTAGGTTAGGCATTTAGTTGTGATGGTTAAGGTTAGGGTAAGGGGCTAGGGAATGCATTATGTCAATGACGGGTCCCCACAACGATAGTGCCATGTACTTGTGTGTGTGTGTGTATGTGTGTGTGTGAGTGTGAGTGAGTGAGTGAGTGAGTGAGTGAGTAAGTGAGTGAGACACACTTTCATAGTGTGTATGTGAAAGGGTGACATTATAAGCTTTGCTTAATAATCAGCCCAATAAGTCAGAGCAGACCTCCCATATGTGTTTGTATTTTTCTTTTGCAGGGATACATAAGCTGACATTTACATGAGCTGATTTAATGCATTCAGTTTCTATACCATTACTGTGTATCAAGGCTGATTTCTGTCAGAAGGTCAACAATGAAACTATATTACCTTTACTTTTTTCCCCCTATCCCTTTGGTTTGTTCTTCCCATATTTTCTTCTCCGATTTCAATCGCTTTGGCACAGCTGACTGACAGCCTCTGCTTTCCCTACATGTCACAGTGGTTGAAATCTCACTGAGGGGCTCGATGCAGATAAGCGTTGAAGATGTGGATAAGCAGTGACAGAGCTGAGGCTTGGAAAGGGAAAAGAGAAGAAAGGAAAGACGAAAAGATTTCAATATGTTTTGGAAATGCACAAATACACAAAAGATACCTATGCCTTTAATGGAATTTGCGGGAAATCTTGTATCACACTTTGACAGCCAAAGAATTTAGTTAAACAAATCCGACCTAGACCAGCAGAACAATTCAATTATTCTGCGTGGCTTTAATAAATGTTTGATATGCATTACATGGAAGCTTTCTAATTCAAATTTTACGATTTAACAGTTGGGGCTTTTCCCATTAATTCTCGACACACAAAGTTACAATTTACACTGTGGGCATTTATTGAATAAATATGAAAAAGTCTAACAAAAATATAGCAGGAGGAGGATAGGGTGGAGATTAGTGCACATGAGTAAAACAAAGGTTTCAACTACTGGTGCGTTTATAATACAAACTACTGGCATGTGAGCGCTGGGATCTGGCAGATGAAGTATTTAATTCTTTGGTTTAATAGATTTTTCCGCCTTTTTGGAAATATGGAAATGCCCTTGCTCCTTTAGCACAAGCAGACTTTTCCACATGGCATAAGCCAATCTCTCTGTTTGTCCTGCTCTCTCTGTTGATGAGATTTTGAGTCTTCTTTCATTTCTATAGACATCCACAATGTTTTCCAACTGGCAGGTTTACAAACGGTAGCATCTGGTGACTCTACTTAAGGGTGGCTTTAGCTGCCTGTTCAGAACTCTTTTAAAATTCAAGGATTACCACCCTCTGGGATTTGGTACATGACTATCCATACCTTGTGTTTCACTGGTTTCACACCTTAGTGACAGAAATAATTCTGCTTTACAAAAATTGTTCATTATACATTTCTTTATTTGCTTATGATATAGTCATTTATTTTACTGAAGAAAATATTGTTTTAAATTATATTTTAAAGTTTTCCAGCCTCAGCACACAACATAGAGACCATACAACAATATAGGTTGTTTATTCCTACCCCTTTGATTGTATTCCTACCCTCTAATACGACCCACAGAAGCTACTATATATATATATATATATATATATATATATATATATATATATATATATATAAATTAGCGTCTCATTTCAGTTTTCAATCTCATTTCGAATGTTGCTTTTCCTCCCATGGAGTGGTAAGGAGCAAGTTTCAGACGTGGTCTCTGACTAGTATACAGCTATATCTATCTATGTCTCAATCTGTCTCTATATCTATATTTCTTTTGTTGGTGCAAATAACTATAGCCAAGAATCCTCTGATAAAAATATTGGGACAGTGGGGCAGCTGGGACAGTGCACAAACCACATTTCACAGGGACAAATGATGGTTAGGCTATGTTACATGTACAGGTACGTGTTTATTGACCGAACAGAAAAAGCTGTTGCAAAAGGTGCACTGTCATGAACTTCTGCCATTAATGCTTGAGAGCAAATCGTTTGTGCGGCTGCTTATGAGGGTCTACTGCACTGGCAGAAGGTTACATGACAGCATATTAAACATTCTGTAAGATACCACACAAAAAGGAGTGGCTGCCGAGTATAGTGTGTTTGGCTGACTGTGACCCTACAAACAACACAGGCCCACAGATTCACATGTTCTCAGCCTTTATGATGCTGTTTGCACAATTCCAAAGGAAATGTCATGCTCCACAGGAGAGACCTTCTGTTTTGTGAGCAGTAGGTGTGACCTGCTATAAGTACACAGGAGGGCCTATCAAATCGCTGCTTGATTTAGTCTTACCATACCATTTCTCTTTTTTGTTCGTGACTGTTTATGTTCACATAGACGGGTACAAATGGTTGACATTGCAAGTGTGCTTGCTGATTTGACACTTGTTATATGTGTGAATTACTAGCCATCTTACTTTTTTTTTCCAAGTCTATTTTGCCCATTTGTGCATTGATGGACTTGTTGGTGGCTGTAATTATTATGTACTGGTTGTGAAGGAATCCTTTCTAAAGCAATTTCAATACATGATGGGGAAAACAACGACCAATAATTTTCTCAAGACAGACTTGACGAAATGTGAACCTTTAACGGAAACATTAGTTGATTGCCATGGACAGTGGTTCTATTTGCAAAATCAACTTTTGATTGGTCTTTTCTTGTGTTTAGTTGCAAACAGTGAGCACACAATGACACATACAAATTAAGGGTTGTGGCTTTGATTAATGTAAAGCAAAGGTTTTCAAAGTGTGGGGCGCAAGAGACTTGAAGGGGGAGGGACGTGAGACTTCAGCGGCAGTTTCCATCAAAATTTGTACACTCCTATGCAACACATAGGTGCTTATCTGTGAGTGTCATACTTTTATTAGCATCTAATCTGCTAATCTGCTACCCAACTCAACTAGCTACATTGGCAGATTGATTAAGCTAAATACTTTCTAGTCCAAGTTTGTCATTACGAAGGGATCTTGTTGGTCTTTTTAGCATAAAATGCAACTTTGGGGAAATGCACCTTCTACTGCACTCAGAATGATCAATAAAACATACAAACCTTTTCTTTCCTATACCCCAGTTAGATGCCCTTTGTCACTTTACACATTAATTAGCTGTTTATTCAATTTTGGATAGTGTGTAGTTTATGATAGATCCAATATAAATATAGCAAGCAAGGTGTCCTATGAGGAAGTATCAACGATCAGGATGAAACTGATATTAAGTATTTTATTCATGTTTGGAACATGAATAAAATACTTAATAATTTTGTCACAGACTATGGAAAAACACAATATTTGGTTGCTCTCTTACTTTGACATTGAATATCTCAGCTATCTCTCTTATCTCTATCTCTATCTCTCTTATCAGTCTATCATAATGAATGTCATCATGAATCCAACAGTTGCCTACTCTACACGCAGTATTCATAACACATTGCATGAAAATGATCAGTTGAGACATTATAAGTTGTTTTTTTTTCTTCTGAGCTACTTAATGTTCACATCCCAATCCGTTAACAGTAAAAGACTTGGAACCGCTGTATGAATACCATTAACCTAACATGTGGTTAATTGAGAAGAATATGTGCTAAAAACAACTGAGTCAGCACTGATTGACTGCCAGGTTTTGATTTACTACATGTTCTTCTTTGGCAACTGAGGATACTTTACTAACCAATTATGCATTTGAAAACGTTTTACTGGGGTTCAATAAATCACCCTTTATGTCAAATATGACGGCCGTGTTGTCCCACTGCTGAGTCGAGCACAGGGTGGAGGAAACCAGTATTTTCATTACAAGTGCACCCACATTTACTCAAGTACTGTGCCTAAGTATAAAGTTGAGGTACTTTTACTGTACTTGAGTATTTCTATTTCATACTAATCTATACTTCTATTGTACTATGATTTATAGGAAAATACTATAGCCAACATTTTACCCCACTATATTTTTGACAGCTATATTTACTTTACAAATTAAGATTTGGGCTCCTGGGTAGCTCACCTCGTAGAGAGCGTGGCCATATGTAGAGGTGTACTCCTCGACGCAGCGGCTGCGGGTTTGACTCCGACCTGCGACCCTTTGCTGCATCTCGTTCCTCCTCTCTCTCCCCCTTCCAGAGATGTTCACAAGTCATTTTTTGGAAGTCCAAGTCAAGTCTCAAGTCTTTGAGCTCGAGTTCAAGTCAAGTTTCAAGTCTTTTGCTACAAGTCCAAGTCAAGTCTCAAGTCTCTGGCCATCTGATCTGTCCCTAACACTGTATTGTTACATCTTATGAATTCATGTCCTGTAGCTACCATCCAGACAGTACAGTATTAAAATCAGTTGTAGTATAACTTTATGGGGTCTACTGCAATGCAATCTAAAGAAACACAAATTAAGAACTGTTTCAATTTCATAACTGTGTTTTTTAACATTTTGGTATCTGCACCAAAGAATACATGTTTGTCTGTGTTACTAACTGGCTGTAAAGCCCAACCTCATCATGCATTACATTTTTCAGTGTTCAAAGTTTGAGGGAAACATCTGTATTGAAAGTTAATACACCAACCATGGTGCAAACATGTGAGAACTGATTCCGTATTGCTATTTAATAACAACCTGGTGAAATATTAACCTAAGTCTGTCACATCATATGGATACAACTATAAAGATACAATGTGCCTGTTCCCAGCATTAGCACAACACTTTGCGATGGTTAGCTTGTTACCTGTGACGATATATGCTAAATGTAACGTCTCTTTCACATTAGCAAGTGACTGACCTATCTGGGTGCGTTTTGAGATGCCTGATGAAGTTCGACGTTGTTGATCCGGCATCATTTATCTTGGTGCCACACACCTTGCATGTAGCTGTTAGTTTACTGTCTCTGTTTACCAAGTTATTGAAAGCAAAACTAATGGACTAAGGACTTGGTGTCGCCATCGTCAATGCATTTTTGTATATGTGAGTGCACGCACATAGGCATAGCGCATGCCCCAACGTATATGCGCTAATAAAAGAAAATACAAATACATAATGAATTTAGATTTAAAAAGCAATAATTGCATGAAAACAGGTTGTTGACGAATCTTGAAGCTCCAGTCCGAGTCAAGTCTGAAGTTTTTTGGGTTGAATCGCAAGTCAAGTCTGAAGTCAGCTGTTTGTGCGACTTAAGTGCAACTCGAGTCCGAGTCTCAGACTCGAGTCCCCATCTCTGCCCCCTTCATGTCTTCAGCTGTCCTATACAAATAAAAGCCTAAAATTCCTAGAAAATAATCTTAAAAAATAAATAAAAATAATTAAGACTTTACATATAAATATATGATAAGATATGATAAGCTAATACAATGTGATGCACTGTAAAACAGTATCTAAAGTAGTAAAAATAGACCCAACTTTGACCAGCTGCATTGTATCTGTAATCATAAGATAATATATTCAGTGGTGGAATTGTAGCAGACCTGGTTTTGCTTCTACACCGCCCCATGAGCGAAAAATCCTTCTGCTATTTCAGCACCACGGACAGCACCATGGATTTATCAATACACAGTTAGGCTACTGATATTTCAGAGCAATGATCAGGCCGTAGATTCTAACTTGTAAAAACCTCAGTGAGATAAAGAATCAATGAGAAGACTAGACTAACATATTCAACTAAACAACCCTCTGCCCCTGCACTATCTCTGCTTCTAGGGGACGGAGAGGGGGATAGTTACTTTGTAGATTCAGATTTGATCAACAACTAAGATATGATACATTGTTATACATAGACCCAGCTATATGGTTCAAATTAGTTCCACCTCAACCAGCTACAACAGTAAAATGCTGCTCACACATTGCATCAGTAATCATAATTGAAAACGATTGAATAAAAATATAATGCCTGATATTTTGACATAATGAGCACTTTTACTTTTAACACTTTGTCTATTTTTTCTAAAAGAATCTTTTGTATTAAGTAAAATGCAGGACTTTTGCGCAGCCTATTAAATACACTGTGGTATTACTGTTTTACTTTAGGGATCTGACAACTTTTTTGACCACTGGATACATAAAATACATAACAGGCAGGGCAATTTCTCTGCACTTTTGATTCTACATTTATGCTGATGACTTGTGTTTTTCTACTTAAGTCTCATTTTAACAGTTTTACTATAACAGAGTATTTCTACAGTGTGGTATTGCTATTTTCCTCAAGTAAAAGATCAAAATGCTTCCTCCGTACGTCCAACGTGGAGCATTTTTAAAGGCTATGTTTAAAATAGGCTACAGGTTAGTATTGGTGATCAATTTCTGATGACATTTTTTGTTTGACTCTTTTGTCAGAATGTGTCTGTCACTTCTATGCTTCAGTTAACCCCAATCAGTTGGTGCCAGACCTCTATTGAACAATTTGTCTCATACACTGTAGATAAATAACACACACTCACACAGTGTGTGTGTGTGTGTGTGTGTGTGTGTGTGTGTGTGTGTGTGTGTGTGTGTGTGTGTGTGTGTGTGTGTGTGTTTAACTCTGATGCTGAATCAATGCGACACCTCCGGGATGGCACAGTGGAGGAGGAGGAGATGGGGTGAGGAAGAGGAAGGGAGGGTCGTATGCCAGGCTCGTTCTTCACACTTTTTCTTTTTTTTTCTTCTTCTTTTTTTAAAGGAAGGGGTGTGAGCGAAATAATACCCGCTCATTAGGAGCGCGCGGGCTCCTGGTTAATTCATCCTGGACTGTCATGGGCTTGTGTACGACCCCCGGGTAACACATAAATCACACGCAGAACCAACCGGTCGAGCAGCAAGCTTCATGCCCCTAACGCCGCTGATTTATCAACCAAATTACTGCGAGTCCTGCTCGGCCCCAACACTTTGCCGAGGAAATCACCGACTAACCCCTGAGCGAACCGATTTATTGAAAAGCTGTCCCCCTCCACTTCCATCTCAACGCCCTGTCCCGCTTTCTGTGTCACTCCACTCATCTCTCACTGACTTAATTAAAATCTATCCCGTTGGCTCGTTGGCATTTATTACAACCACTGGGCTAATGAAACAAAGAACACGACAAACCCAAAGCTGCTTTGTGCCCACAAACGTTACACTACAGCAAACACACACACACACACACACACACACACACACACACACACACACACACACACACACACACACACAGCTACTGACTGTACTTATTGGCACTTAAACAAGGTGGGCTTATTGGGATGTGTGTCTCTCAGTCAGCATCTCCAAACACCACAGGGGGGTTTTAATAAGTGTAGTAAGTGCAAAAATAACCCTTGTTTTTGTTGGCCCTGGTTTTACTTCCGCATTGTTTGAGGTCACAAAGCTGTAAGCCCATGTAAAATGTATAATAATAATTGCAAAATTGTTATAATTGCAATAATTGTACTTTTATTCTCACCTCATTAAAACCCAATTAAAACCCATGTAGAAAAGTATTGAAATGGTAACCCTTCCTTTGCTTTGCCACAAACTGAACTTGCATATTCAAAAAAGGGCGTAAAAATGACCATGAGCTATTGTTATCACAATAAGGAAATATTTTATGTTGTATATGTCATATGGGCTATACAGATATATATTCTTTTTGTTTACTAAAAAACCTTTCATTCAAATGTGTTTTTACTACTTCATTACTTATTGGGGTCAATCAGACTCCAGAGAGCTGCAAATTCATGTTAAACATTTGTAAAACTCCAATAACAGAATCAAAATAGACTTTTTTGGAATTTGAGAGGGAAAGTGCTGCTTAAAAATACTGTCAACAACAATTATAGAGCTTATGAAAATCCATTGTATTGAACCACATTTTACAGTTGGAGTTTCTGACACCCTAAAGAGAAGTAATGTGACATTTTCCGCAGGTGACTGCGCGTTAAAGTCATGTTTATAAGCACTTCTTCTAGAATTAAGTCATGAAGTATCAAGGTGATAAAACACTGTCAAGTAGCCTATTGAGCTGTTCAACAGGAGACCACACAGAACATTAGGTTTAAACATTATATAGTTTCATAATTATGTAAAAGAGAAAATCAGGGATAAAGTTCTGAAGTTCGTTTTGCAGGCTATTGAAGTATTTCACTTATAAGTCCTCCACTTTCTCTAACTTTAATTTAACAATTAGTTTGGAGAGAATTAAGATTCTCTCTAATGTTTAGGAAGTGTAACTTGATTTAAAAAGGTTTAGGTGCTTCTGGTCTATAAATTAATTTGATTGATGTCTAAGTGATTTAAAATAAATGCATGAGTTCATTTTGCGGGGGCTCACTTTATTTTTTTATTAATTGAGTTACCTTACAGAAGTGAAAGATCCTTCATGACTTTGGATATAGAAGTTTGACATAAACAAATCTTAACTTTACGTCCACTTTTCTGGAGCTTTCATCCTCACCTCACAGATGCCTGATCAGTCAACCACTAAATAATAATAATAATAACTTTAAATATAGAGCACCTTTCTAAGCTACAAAGTGCTTTATGTCTTTAGGTCTATAAGATATCTAAAGGGCCCAGTGTTGTCTGTTAGAGGGGGTTTAGGCCCATATATATATATATATATATATATATATATATATATATATATATATATATATATATATATATATATATATGCTAGCACTAGCACGGCTTTATATATATTTTACCGGTTTCACAGAGGATCCTTGCTGTCTGCAGGCCCATCCAATCCGGATCAAAGACGCCTAAACCTAATATCAAAAGCTGCTAATTTACTCCGTGTCGGAGAGAGAGAGAGAGAGAGAGAGAGAGAGAGAGAGAGAGAGAGAGTCAGAGAGAGAGAGAGAGAGAGAGAGAGAGAGAGAGAGAGAGAGAGAGAGAGAGAGAGAGAGAGAGAGAGAGACTCAGAGAGAGAGAGAGAGACTCAGAGAGAGAGAGACACAGAGAGAGAGAGAGAGAGAGAGAGAGGGTTCTAGAAATGACGTCGATAATTAATTGTGTAAATGTGTTTCTATTAAATAAAAACAACACGTAGGCCTATTGGAGGACTCAATTAGCGTTAATAACTCCTGCCTCTAAATTGCGTAAGATTGGAGGACTTTCTCTTCTTCTCTGACATTATTTCTCGGAGTCTTTCTAACCTCAGGGTTTCTTTTTCATCACTCTTGGAGGTTAGGCAGGCATTGGACTCTCTCCTCTGCTCCTGTTTTTTTTTTTTTTTTTTTGCCTCTTGAGAATTGGAAATGGGGGATGGAGACGGGGAATGTGGAAGGTGCTAAATTAGCTGGCTGATCCGCGCTCATTGCCGCATACACATCCCCCTATTACTGCGCCCCAGCGCCGCTTAATATTCCGGGCATGGCGGGCACGTCTAGATAGCAGATTTATCAAATGGGAAAATGAATGTATGATGATCAGTTAAATTGAAAATCAGCGCCCGGGTGACAGGCCGCACTGACACCTTGGTAATTAGAAAGAAAAATGATGGCGTCCGAATGCATAATAGAGCAAAAACAATTTACGCTATCCCCCCACGCCGTAATGATCGCGCGTTCAAATTGAAAATTTCTCCCGGATGAAATTGAATTCATAAAGTGTGATGCATGAGCGGCACGGACACAGCGGGAGGGCCTGTCCGGTCCATGCTGGGCTTGATCGATTGGTCGTTTGTGTTGGTGCCACCAAAACATCTCTCTCTCTCTCTCTCTCTCTCTCTCTCTCTCTCTCTCTCTCTCTCTCTCAGAGTTCAGTCAATGTTTCATGTGGAAGCCCCTAAACTAGATAGATAGATAGATAGACCGATAGATAGAAGGTGGGTGGATGGATGGATGGATGAAGAATATAGCATGGATTAATTATAGTTAGATGGATCATGTTTTTTGTTTAAATACGGACACAGGCCTTTTCTCTTTTTCAGAAAATGAGTTTTTCTTGTTTCGACATGCAGACTGCAACTCAGTGACATTTTTGTATCTGTTTTGAGTAAACTGAAATACCAAAACAGTGTACAAAAGCTTCCAATAGGATTTCTACCTCTAAAATTCAGTTTGGCACATACAGGCTGCGCATCTGTGAATGCGAGGCCTTTAATAAAGATACAGGTCCAAATAAACGGCAGAGATACTTGAAGGTATGGAGTCTAAGTAAATGTTATGATCATTTACATTCACATTCTGGTTGGATCTTGAAAGTGCATGTGAAGAATTAGATATGTTGCATCTGATTGTAAAGAGGCATATTCTGTCCAAAGTTATTAAAATGGTAACCCTATAATCTAGTTGATTTCTTTAATTATTTGCTAGATTTGTCCATAATCTATAACAAAGGCGCATGTTATGTGCTCGTTGTCTCCACGCATACACTCACACCCACATAAAGCCTTGCTGAGGGGAGATTAGACCTATATTTTCTAATTAATCGCACTCTTGAAACTAACCGATTATGATACAGCGTTTCCCCCTCCAAAGAAAAAGGGAAAAAAAGAGAATAAAAGTAAAAATTTCACACAACGCAAGCGGAATGAACGATTTAATGTGATTGTTTCGGTCGAATGGGACGTTTCCTGAGGCCTTATGGGAAAATAATGTCCTTATGAATTAAATAAAAGGGTTATTACTTTCATTGATTTTAGCTGTCTGGGAATTTAGTGTTCAGCTTCGGTCTTAACCCATCCTCCTCCTGCTGTTTTTCACTCTCGCTCCCTTCTCGTCCTCTTGTCTAATTATTTCCCTATAAGCCCCCCGCTTCCTACAGCGCAAATAGCAGAGTCACTGAGCGAAAATTATGTAAATATTATTAAAGGGACTCAGGCACGGAAATTCATTTTAGGTCGGCGCAGCAAAGTAAGCTCTGTCCCTCGGATCCCCCTCAATTTATTTGCAAATAAAGGCGAGGTGACCGGGAGGGATCAGGGATATTTAGCCGGGCTGTCAACACGGCTCCTCCGTGCAGTGGCTCGCCAGAATTAATGGTTTTAATAATTGGGATTTCAGTTTCCAGGGAACTGGTAGCGTTTACACTTCATAAGCTAAACACACTCTTTCTTAAACGGGCGCGCGCGCACGTCCAGTCAGTGCACGTGGGCACACACACCTGCACATTTAGGAGAATCAGTCTTCTCTTCTGTCCCTAAACATCTTTAATTCAGCCATTCTTCACTTTCTTCCATCTTGCTTTTTTTTTTAGCTCAGCCAACACTGGTAAAAACATTGTTTTATTAATGCAAGCCTGGCACATCACTCGCCCCCTCTCTCACTCACCCTCTCCCTCTTCTATATCTTTATCTGTCTCCCCCCGAGGGACTCACAGTCCTATTAGAACAAATGACGAGGGGCCCAGGCGCTTTTGTAAAAAGACGCAGGCAGGCGGGCGCGCGCCTGTCCTATTATGTGCGACACATGATCAATAGGGCGATAACGCAGCAACATCAATATAAGCGACAGAACAATGAGGGATATCATCGAACATCTATCTTAATATAGCCGACTACAAGGGCCGTCTGACAACCGCGGCAGCTCATGAAAATTCCGCCCCACGAATCTACCACCATCTCTTCCTCCTCGCGCTCAATAGACTATGCGCACTCACGCACACACGCGCACGCTCGCACACAAGCACACATTAACGATGCAGCTGGCGCGGCTATTATTTTCCCATTTCAATTTGACACCCCTGCCTTTCATGCTAATTCTATTATTGTAGGAAGTTTATGTGATTCCGTATCACTAGAAATCGGTAATGTCTAATAACCCTTTGGGCTGAAAGGAGGGGAAAAAAACTGCCTCGAGACCCGCGGCAGCCAGTGGGAAAATAATTACTTTCATATCAAAACTCAGCAGGAGGCGCAGGGTCCTATAGCCCCGCGGCCACTAACCTCATTCCAGCTCGGCCTTTCAAATGAATAAATTTGTTAAAGCAATAAATACAAACAGCCAGACGGACTTGAGCCCCAGCTCCGGCTCACTACACAGAGGAAAAGGGGGATGTATCTGCTGTAACATGACAAAACTCCAGCAGCCATGATCCAAGGTTCTGCCACACAGCAACCTCCCCTTCTTTACATCCCCCCCCTTTTGGTATGGCCCTAGAAAAACAGTGATTCAATTTAAACAATAACTTTATTTATCAAAACGTTTACATATAAATAGCATTTTCTCGTTTTTTACAATATCTGAGGATTTTTGTTGTGTGTAAGATGTTTATTGTAGCCTAGTATTTGTTACAAGTTGGTCACCAAAAAAGAGAGAGAGAGAGAACCTGCTTCTAAAGGTGTTTAGGCCTAAAGCCTGAATATGAGGACAGCCACAGCTTTTGGGGGGGGGGCATCTGGATTGATCACACAGTATGATTAAAAAATAGATGATAAATAAAGTCTCCTGATTCCTGATATGTTTTTGAGTGTCTCAGCAGAGCTTTGGGAATGTTTGAATAGTCTGAGCGCTGTTCCTGGTCCTTTTTGTTTATGTTTGCTCCTTGCAAGTGTTAGTCCATATCGACATCCTCTCCATCTGTTCCGGGTGTTTCTTGACAGTCTGTGTTTGCCTTGAGACACTCAGAGAGGTCTGGAGACGCTCGCTCCTCTTTTGCCCCCTTCTCTTTTGCACACAGCTCGGCAGCTCGGCGGTCGTTGGTCGCTGCTTCCGTTAGAACTTTCAAACTCCTCTCCTCGCCACTGTCCCTGGGCTGTGTGGAGCTCAGCCGGGCCACAGCCGTCTGAGCCACACTGTTTGCTGGAGGACAAACGGGGAATCTTCCATTACTGCAGTCACCACCACCACCACACTCCTCCGTGTCTGTTCCATCCACTCTATTGCTAATGTGATTGTGGTGATGCTGCGTGTTATGCTCCGTATGATCCGACTTTAGAGGCTTAGTGACAAAGCCGGAGAGGTCAGAGGGAGCGGGGCTCCCTTCACTTGGCGCACACCTCTGTCCCAGGCTGAGCCTGTTAATGCTGTTGTCCTGACACGGGGAGGCTTTCAGCGCTGTTTGGGGCACAAGAAAGCCCAAGGGCTGATGGGTAATGGGGTAAAGCAAGAAGTGCCCTTTACCCACCAGTGTCCTCTGACTGGGCAATGAGGGGAAGTCCAGCTGAGATTTCCGTCGAGGTGTGGCGTCAGAGAGGAGGCTCTCCACGCTGAAAGGGTTGCGTTTCTGCAGGGCGGAGGACCTCGGCCCTCCAGGACTGGAGCTGTGCGTGCTGCCTGGAGACACCTGCTCCATTTCTCCCGTGGTTCTTTGGTTTTGGTGGTTTTGTAGTTGGCTGAAGTCGTGTCGTGTTTGGTCACAGCTGGATTCAGTTTGGTGTCCTCCTGCGCACTTCGATGCTGGCAGTTCAATGTGAATAGACCCACTACAACTTGAAGACTGCTGCTCGCTGTCAGTGAACTGGGAGACCCCGCTGTCACTCTCTGAACCTCCAGGCGTGTGGAAGCTGTCGCCTGCGAGAAGTTTGTTCTGTGACTTCAGCAGCTTCCTCTCCTGCTTCCGCTTCTTCTTCTCGGCCCGCTCTCGATCCCTGCGTGCGATCTCCTCGGGGTCCATGGGCTCGCCGCTGCACGTGGTCGGGTGGGAGTTGTGAGCAGGCCGCCCCGGCCCTTTCTTTGTGTTCTCCTTTTTTCGCCATTTAGCACGTCGGTTTTGGAACCAAACCTATGCACACATACACAAATATGAAATACACACATACACAGCAGGTGGAAAATTGACACATAAGATGATTTCTGTTTTGAAAGTAGGTTTTTTTTCCCCACCATCTATCTATTGTTTCAGAATATTTATTTCAACTTGTTTTAGCAGTTTTGTTGGGATTAGTGCTGAAACGAGTTGATTAATGGATCAGTCCATTACCAGATAATTAATTGTCAACAATTTTGATAATCAATTAATCATTTAAGTCATTTATTAAGGATAAATGCCAGAGATTTGCTTGTTTTAGCTTCTCTAATATGTTGATTTTCTGTTTTTGTCTGATCTGATGTATTATTGTATATGGACTATCTTTGTGTTTTGGACAGTTGGTTGGACAAGAATAAGCTAATTGAAAACACGCCCATCACCCTGGGCTCTGGGGAATTCTTTTAATTTTTTTGACATTTTACAGACTAAATAATCATAGAAACAAGGGATCAATTAATCAACAAAAAATTGTTAGTTGCAGCATTAGTTGGGACAGCAATGATTAAAATATATATAAGAAATAAAAACGGAGCATTCATTTATATTAGGCTGGACTTGTAAGACATTTTGCATCTCCACTATCTGATGCAATCCAATAGCTCTGCAATAAACACTTCCTGTATGGACACTATAATATTCACTTTTTGACAACTGTATCAGAAATTCTTGGATTAAAATATGTGGTCATTTTTTAAACACTGGTTTGTGTCCTATTTGAGGTTGTTTTTGTTTTAAGGTGTTCCTATTTAGGCCTAATAAAGTATCCCCCTCAAGAAAACTAACACACTGAAGTAGGCTATACACACAAAACTCTAACTTCTGGTGTGTATAGACAATGGATCTCACAGTGGTTATCAGATGGTATAAGGACAAAACCTTATTGCCTACAAATCCAAACAAATTCCACAAAGCCATGAAACAAGTGAAATCATTGTCCTCTGCCTTCCTGTCTGTGTCTTTGTTTACTGCAGCTTTAAATGTCTGAAGAGTAGGGCCTACATCAGGTTAATAGGTCACAGCGGTGGAGCAGCAGATGCACAGATGTGCCGGTGTTAATTACCAATGAGTCTGTGTTATGCCTAACTCCGCCAATTACATTTAATTGTACCGTCGCTAAATCAGCCATATTCCGGCTATATGTATGTTCTTTCACACCCAGCCCTCCGCTCATATGGGGCTTAACACTTGCACAGCAGTCCTCGGCTCTCCTCCCTCCGCACCGAGCTAAGAGAGGGAGCTTCCCCCGCCTGAGAGCTCTCACTGCCCGGCCTCTGGGCGCGCTCAGGGCCGTATGTTCGCCGCTGATAACGCCAGGAGTTTAGCATGCAGAGATCCGCGAACATTGCATAATAAGGACGCAGGACACCAACATCATGTGCGACAATGGCGCCTTCTTATGAATTGTTAATGTTGGTTATATCTTTCCCCCGCAAACCTGGTGATAAAGGAGCGTTAAGCAGCTTGGGGGAACAATAATCTGAGATTTAGGAGCGAAATCCCCAAACAACATGCAGCAACGAAGAGCTCTACTTCTGTCCCGCTTTTACTCGATCCAACCGTGCATGCGAATTGTATGTGGCTCATTTAGAAATACATGAATATACCTTAAATTACATAGAATATGAATGGACACACAGCTTCTGCATGATGAGCAAATAATAGGCTATGTACTATAGGCTATGTGTTTCTGGTATTATTATTATTATTATTATTATTATTATTATTATTAGTAGTAGTAGTAGTAGTAGTAGTAGTAGTAGGCTATTATCATCAAATGAAATAAACATCGAATGGTGAAATGTGAATGATGGTGGCGTCACCTTTAACACAATTTAAATGTATTATGTTTTGTTCCTTTATAATAATTGCTCACAGACATCATCTTAAGCTCTATATTGTTATATAGCCTAATAATTATTATTATTCTGTTTTTTAGTAATAACTATTATATTACTATTATTTGTTAATTTATGTTAATAGTGTTGTTATTACTATTTCTGCTACTACAAATAGCATTATCTTAAAATATCGTACTTTTACTATCACTTTGTATATTTTTTCTTTATCAATATAATAATAATAATAATAATAATAGCTTAATAATAATAGCAATAACAATTATTGAAATAATTTAACCATCTTAAACCTTATATTGAACCACCTAAAATTGTACATATAGATTAAAAATATAAGAGTAGAATTGTGAATTGTGAATACACTGTCAAATAATTAGATATTATATACAGGCTATCTGAAGGTAAAGGAGGAATATAGTTACCATTTTCACCCCTTGTTTGCTCAGTAAATAGCCTTGTTTTTATTAACCCATAAATCAATAGGTTGCCTCCATGCATAATTCAAAAGAGACCCTTTATTGATGCTTTGGTAATTGACAAATGTACATCTCCGTATGGGGTAGGCCTTCACAAAACAAACGCCCCTCTGGCATTGTCCTAATATTGTTTTGTAGATTTTGACACGGAAGTGAGATTGAAATGTATTGAAAAATCTGAACAATAACTCCAAACTATATCTGTTTTTTCTCCATCAACTATACAAATGTAGCTATTAATGCTTCCCAAAATATCTGACTCATTTCTTCGTGTCTTTACCTGAACCCTGGACTCCACGAGGTCAAGCCTGAGCGCGAGCGCCTCCCGCATGAACACATCCGGATAGTGACTCTCGTTAAAAGCCTTCTCGAGCTCCTCCAGCTGCCACCCGGTGAAATTCGTCCTCGTGCGTCTCCGTTTACAACCGGGACTGTCCTTATCCGCGTCCCCAGAATCTGCAGTGGCCGACGTGTGTGTTTGTACAAGTGTGTGTGTGTGTGTGTGTGTGTGTGTGTGTGTGTGTGTGTGTGTGTGTGTGTGTGTGTGTGTGTGTGTGTGTGTGTGTGTGTGTGTGAATGAGAGAGAGAAGAGGGGGGGGGGACTGTCATGGCAGGATTTGCTTGTAAAGCATCACTTTAGTGTAAAACTGACCACTGTCATACCTTTCTTTTTTATATTTTGATGCTCGTGAACTCTAATAAATCACGTCACAAAATCCAGGGCCTAAAAGAAACACTTTTACTTTTTTAGTATTACTACCTATTTTTGATAGGCTATTAAACAGCATTCACAATAAATGCAAAATTCATTTTTTGACCATGTAATATCAGCCAATATCAATTTAATCGAGATTAATGACAAATGGATGCCTTTATTTAACCTCCAGTGCAATTTTTACAGCAAAGTTGTCAAAAATGAGCCTGCACATAAACTTTTTAATTTTTTTTTTTTTTAATTCAGCTCCACAACTTTTGAACATTGTTTTAACATGGTTTTCTCTGCAGACTGACTTTGTAGTTCAAAATCAGCCCTGAAAGGCTAAAGAAAAATGTTTAGTTTAGCCTCAAAGTCAACTAAAATGGTCTATTTGGCCACTTTGCCTACATTTCCTATTAGCCCTACATTGCATTGTTTTCACACAGGTCTATTATTGAGACATGAGACAAAAAGAGCCAGGCCTACCTGAGAGTTTGAACTGCTGGCTGTCGGGCGAGAGCAGCGAGTTGTTGCTGACCACCGAGGCCGAGCAGGAGCCGTTAAGTAATCCGTCTATAGAGAAAGGGACGGCGCCCGCAGACTGCAGCTGGTGTCCGTTGGCGAGCTCGTAGAGGTGCTGGTGATGGTGGTGGTGGTGATGGGGGCCGAGCGCGTACGGGAAGCCCACCAGCCCGCCCAAGGAGCCTCCGAACTGGGCGTGAGGATGCTCGAGTACCCGACTGTCCATGCTCGCCCGGGCTGCGGCGGGGCCGAAGTGAAGATGCAGAGGGAGGCAGTGTGGCTGAACATGCAGTCAAAAAAAGTCAGGGAAAGGAGGAAGAAGCTGCGAGGAGGAAGAGGAGGTGAAGGCGGAGGGGGAGAGAAAGGGAACCCAGGCAGAGCGTCTCCCGCGGCCACGGTACGGTGTGAAGCTGCTGTGGAGACCGAGCTCTCTAAGAGGTATTTCACGTTTACGGTCCAGCCGAGATGTCAACCCTGCTCTTTCTCTTCGCGAGCCAGCTCATTAGGACTCCTCCATCTGCTCGCGGGACCAATACGAAACGTTAATCGCCCTGTGACGTCAGATACGCGGTTAATGGAGTAACGGAAGGCAGAGCACGAGGAAAAAAGAGAAAGAGAGACAGAGCGAGCGTTTTTTCCCTTTCCCGGATCGATCGCTAGTTATACCTGGCACGGTCCTTTAATTCAGCCCTGTCAAAACAATGAGGACGAGACTAAGCTCGCGCGTGGAAATTGCCAAGTGATTGATAGGCCGACTTCATTACATTCTCAGAATATAACTTATAGGCCAATTAATATAGTCTAATATGCTATGTTTATTTAAGAAAACACGTATCTTTCTAACTTTAAGAAGCAATGCATCTTTCCTTTCTCCTCGTCTCTTCTCACTCGTGCGTGAGCGCGCGCTCCGGCATCGTGTGTGTGTGTGTGTGTGTGTGTGTAAGTGTTTTACAGGGGCATTCAGGGCCAGATTGATCCAATAACAGCGCCTTTATCATCCCCCCCTTTTTCCTGAGCTGTCACATCGCATTTTAAACTACAAGCCTCTCTCCATCTCCCAGGCACCCCCTCCACCTCCACCTCCACCTCCACTCACACTGTGCCGTCCGACCGAAGCCAAACTCCGCATCATTATCTCGATTTCTCACCTAAACAGCTTACACCGATGTTTAGTTGTAAATGACGAACAAAGTGAGTTAGCTTGCATGATGTGACATTTCCAAGAATCTAATACCCGCACGTGTAGGCACATTCAGCCTTCACTGTGTAGCATATGGGCTATGTTTACAGTTAATTAGTCTAATATTGATAATACAGCACTTTTATGAACACGCAACTGACCTTTTTCACAGCAGACATTTTGACTTATAGTAGGAAAAGCACAGCTGAAATTGACAACCTTAACCATGGCTCAATTCCATCAAGTGTCCCAGTAAGCTATTTCAGTGAGTCAGCATGCACAACACCAGGGCCTCTCCTAAGTGGAATGCAGCCATCATTAATGGTTTTAAATACACATGTGCTTGTCCTACTATAACATGTCAACATGTCTGCCGTGAAAAAGGTCTATAGAAAAATGACAAACGTTAAATGTAACACAGGGTATCTATTATAACAAATGTATTACTAATTGACAAAACAACCTCCCCATAAGGTCCAATAGCTTTTTTGGAGCTTTAAATCATGAACTCCATGTGCTAAGGAAAATCATGTAGCCTAATATGATGGAAAGCTCCATAACAGCTATGAATCTTGAGGTGAGATTGTTCTGTTGTACTGTGTCTAAGGTCAAGAATGAACTACTCAGTTATTAAAACTAATGGACACCAGTTCATTTAAGCAATAATTCCCTGCTCGCCTAATGAATGAACGTAGAGAGCAGTGCAAATGAACTTAAAATCTTAAGTAGGCTATATGTATGTTACATGTATATATGTATTCATGTTGATGAATACATGTTTTGATAGAAAAGCAATTCGACCTTCAACCGCTTTTTTAAATAGTTTGATGCAATTTTTACATTGTTACGTTGAATCAGGTAGTTTTAGTGTTTTCTGAGAAATTAACAAATAAAAAATCAACAAGTAGGCTAAAACAGCAACTCATTTAGTCAAAATAAAAAGTAATTGTTGCAGAGAATATGGTCACATTGTTTTATCTATATAAAGCAAAAACACACAGATGATGACCGTTTTACATATAGCCTACTATAATTCTTCATGATTGATAAGTACATATTGACACGTACTATCATGCATGCTCACCTGGTATTCATTCTACACCCTTATATCACTGCACTAAATCACAATGACTGCACGAAAACAACTTGGGCTACAGTTAAAGCTTTGCAACTAAAACAACCGTGTGTTATTTGCCACACAACAGTTTGGCTATTGGTCGGTTTGCAGACAAGAAAACCTCTTATTTACATTTCAAACGGTTTTAATCATGAGCTCTTTGTCCTGTTGTACTTGATTGAAATTAGTAAAAAAGTAAAAAAAATAAATAATAATAATAATAATAATAATAGGAGAATGGGCTTGTTAATGTTATATACCATATTGTGTCAGACATGGATGTCTTACAATAAATATATTTGAGTGGCTGTATTACAGCAGAAACAGATTCCACAAAGACAAAGACTTTCTGTCGTGTACCTGGTGGGGTTGGTTAGCCGAGCCTTTTCTCAGTTTGCTACCTTTTTTAGTGGCACTTGATTTTAACGACATTTGAACTCAGCTTTGTGTTCCTCTAAGTGTTGGGCCTCTTCTTTGAATGATGATCTCCTTTGAATAAAACCAACCACACAATGGACACAAAGCCTGAAATGGCACAGGGTCTCAGTGGCTAACAGAAAAACACAAGCACTGCCAATCGAGTTATAGTGTGCCTTGGTGGAATTAAGTCAACCATTATTATTCATCCACCATGTACAGTTTAAGAAACCTTTCAACCACTAGTCACCGTACGTAGCTCGGTCAGAACACCGAGCAGAACAAGCATGAAATTGGACTTCTTTCTTTGGACATCTTTTCCTGCTCGGACTCCTAAAATAGACTGATAAAAAGTCATCTTCATAATAATCTCTCTGAAAGGGCACAAAATCACACCGAAGAGCAAACAGGGCCAATTTAAAGAACACTTAAAGTGTCATAATTTGAATATTTTGATTCTGAGTCCACATAGATGCAAGGGGACTGGCCTCTGTGGGCCCTTGGAATGGTACAACCCACATATACCACCGAAGAACTAGGTTTAAGAGGGTTATAGCAACAATTTCAGTGGTAATGCTTTTTTATACTTATATCAGGACATTGGGTAACACAAACTACTGCTCCTCTTCAAATTAGAGTGTACACTCATGTTTCTAAAGAAATCACTGAACATTTATTTTTATTAATTTACAGAAAATAAAACACTTAAGTAGCAAACAAACACATGCCATAGTCATTATACTTCTCCAGACTGCACAGGAGTCACTCAGATATGGATTTTTTTGTCTGCGTTTTGAATCCACCTCCCGACAGGACTGGAATCAACCACTCAACTTACTTGACGTGCAGGTCCACACATCTGAAACCAGTTACCGATCACACCCTTCTATGTGTAGGTCTGTGGAGGCGTTTACGTGTATCTTCGGAGAAGAATTCCAGCGTAGTGCAGCTCTGTTAGCTTATACTTGGGCACTAGTGATGGTCAAATGAAGCTTCATGAACCATTTTCTTTATTTTCTGAGCTCACTAGATGGCGCTCTCTGTTCAAAGAAAAAGGTTAAAGGAATGGCAATTCAGTGTGTTTTCAACCCTTTGTTGAAAACACATTCCAGTTATTTAAACCAATTCCGGGCCTTCCTGTGTGGAGTTTGCATGTTCTCCCCGTGTTTGCGTGCTCTTCCCACCATAAAGACAAGCATGCTAGGTAATTAGGACTACAGTTGAAAATTAGCCAACTGGCTAACATTTATAGAAATGTTGATTAATGTGCATTGTCCTAATCAAATAAACTTACAAACTTAAACTTAAACCCCAATCTAGCCCATCTAGTGGGCTCAGAAAAAAGACTAAATGGTTCACAAAGCTTCATTTGGCCATCACTATTGGGCACAGTGCTTTGATCTAAGTAACATTTCATGCTGACATGCTGATGTTTAGTAGTTAATGCTTAGTTTAAGCCATCTTAGTTTAGTGTGTTTGAAAAAAAAGTCATTCATTTTGCAGGTATGTGGTTAGATTATTGGTGCTAGGTTATAGTTCATCCTATGGGAGACATTACACTCAAAACCACAAAAATCAACCTCATGATGGCACCAAAGGAAAATCAGGAGATAGCCAAAGTTTTCTAGGATTCATCCTCTGGAGACCATGAATGTCTGTATAGAATTTTGTGCCGACTGAAATTGCCATCCCTAGAGCACCACTGTTGCCGTGGCTAAAAACCCAACCGAAGAATTGATGATGCCATAAAATGACAAGTGAAGTAAAAATTGGTTTAAGCTTTTATTTTAAACAATGGACACTGCCTTTTCCAATCACCAAGACACCAAGACATTTTAGCAAAACTGAATACATGTAGAAATTCTAAGCAATATGCGGTGTCTGCCTGGTCTGGCCGAGGAAAAAAAGAAAAAGGAAAGAAGATTAGTGCAATTAAAATTTCAAGTTATCCTATCGAGTGAAGGGTCTTGTCTAATGCAGGGGAAATGGTGCTCAAATTGAAGTGTGCATCTGAAAAAAAGGTTTTGAAATTTACAATTATGGCACAGGCCAGGAGCAACTGAGTGTCCAGGTGGACATCTTTGAGGAAGCGATGGAGGGAGAGAGAAAGATTATACATATAAATTGTAAACGGTGTCACAGGGGCCAAATCTTGCCCGGGGCGGTGACTGCTTCATTTTGTGTTAAATTTCTTGACAGAAAGCCACCCGCGTGCTGGTGAATACTGAATGGTAATCAGAGCTGGTTGAATAAGTGCCTCCCCTCCCTCTTCCATTACTGTGAATTAATTCGACTTTATTTATCCAATTTCTGGAGCTGACAGAATGTTAATTTGAGTTGAGATTTCTCTCTGCTGTTCTGCCTGTGACCCGAAGCCCTGGGACTGGCGTGTTGTAATAACCTGAATCTTTCACCAGAAGCTCCGATAATTGTTACCTTATTAGCATGTAAATTGTTTAATTAATATTATTATGAAGAACCATATAATCCCTCAGTTACTTGACCCTGAGTCCACACACGAGCAGGCTTTCTGCATTTCAATGTCTAGTTTTTAAATGGACTCTTTAATGTGAGCGGGTCGTCGGGCTGTTATAAACCCCCTCTCCCCAATCTCAGTGCAACTTTGAACGGCTTGAGAGGCGCTTTTGATGCCACCCCGTCTCTATCTCTCTCTTCTCGCTCTCTCCATTCCCTTTTTATTTCTTTGCTGCTCTTTCTGATGTGTATTTATTCTCCTGCTGCCATTCTTGAACATCAAAATCCAACGGCTTCTTGTCATTTGCTTATTAAAGCTCTTTTTTTTTTTTTAAGCCCCCCCCCCCTCCACTTTCCCAGTGGCTGTGCGAGCCAAACACATGCAGTGCTCGATGAAAAGCAGCCCTTGACATGAGGTCCTAAGAGACCGCAGCATTTAAATTCGCTTTTCTTCCTTCCTCCTCCATTTTTTTTTTTTGCTGGGCACGAGTGACATTGTCAGATGCTAGCTTTAATTAATTTGATAATAAGATGGGCGACTCACACACAAGCCAGGGTTCGGCTTGCCTCGCCTCCAGCCTTCCTCCCCTCTCTCATCTCTCTGTGCAGACAACACAACCTAACCCACGCAAAAATGACTGTTCTAATGTCTGTCCTAGCTATATGTGCACAATGCTTCAGCACAGAGTAATGCAACAAACCCCTGTACTGTATATCCAGTGGTCCTCCTGGGATAAAATATACAATGCAGCCATGATTAAAACAACCTGACAGGGGCGCTCCTGTTAAAAATCTGCATTTGGACGCTCTGAACTTGCTGCAGATCACAGTGACAGTAGACATGCTGAATATTTGAAAAGCTGCACTTTGTTCTTGTGACATTTTGACAAGTGGGGTTAAGAAAGGGACAGGATTAAAGTTGTGAGCTTCACTTTTTTTCTTATTTGACCACCAGCTCCATCCAGGGCAACGTGATCTCGTGGGAAGGCGTAGAAATAGCACGCCACTTTTAAGGACATTACGTGTGTCATGTGTACGCATTTTAAGCTTTTTGCGTGTCATTAAACTCTCTGTTCTCATTCTCAAGTCGCCAACACGTGGTTAACGTTGTGAATTCAAACCAAACTACTTGGTTAGAGTTAGGAAAATATCATGGTTTAGGTTCAAATAAGTTTGTTATGTAAATTAAGTTACGTACGTAAGTTAAGTAGTTCACGTAAATAAGTTAACATTGACTTTTGGTTTCACACTAGACATGAACAGCAGTCTCGTGGTGAAATTCCAAATTTGTCTCTTTGGACTCTGTATGTGACGACACAAGTCAGTAGAGACTAAATGGCGTAAAATGACACGCAAAAAAATATGTGTAGTGATAACACATGAAATGACTTAAGAAATTGTAAACTGGCTTATCTATTCTGGGATAGGGGAAAAAAACACTGTGGCTTGTTTGTATTTCTTTAAACCAATCACAGCCGTCCTGGGTGGTGCTAAGCCCCAATAGCGGAGGGAGATAGTAAGAGGGGAGGGACATCCTGCACATGAGAGACGTGGCGGATGTCAGGCTTTATCCCAGCAATGTACATCCGTTGACAGACATATATTGATTTTTAAACTCCCACAGTCTAATTGTCCCTCCACTTTGCCGATCATTTTTAGAATTAAATGAATTCTTATTTTGTTGTCTTTCCTTGACTTCATCCACCGTGAAGCTGAGGTGAGTACTGAAATGAAAACTGGTACTTAAACACCCCCTTCTGAAGTGACTGATTTTAACCTCTAACCTCACTGAAATTTGCAGATGTCTTATGAAACTTTAAAACAAGGCTCTCTGCGCATATCCTTTGCATTTAAGGGTAAATTTTACAGCTGAAACAGTCTAGGAAAGTAACCTGGGTTTAGGTTAAGTAGTGATGCTTATCAACAAACTGCCATTGCATCAGCAAACAGCTAGACTACTGTATAAGCTAAATCCTTCATTCTGCCAATTAATAATAGCCAACCATACCTGTGCACTGTTGAGACTGGGAACTATCTGCGTTTAGTGCAAATTACAGTATCTTAACATCAGCATGTTAGCATTGCTTTACAGAGCAGCTAGCATGGCTGTAGGCTGTAGATAGATTATCTACAGTGCAAGCTATCAGTCATTTACCAGTAATGGACTGCATCAGGATGGTCCACAGACACACAGTTTGCTTAGGGTCTGTGCAGTACAACCACAGTCTCACACTGTTGGCCACTGAGCAGCTCCACAGAAGTTTTGGGTTTAAATGTTTGCTCAAAAGCACCTCAACTTTGGGTACTGAGGGAGGGGTGAGTTTTAGAATCAAAGCTTGTGACCACATGTGCAAATAAGCTCCCAAAATAATTCAATATAATTAATAATAATAATAATTAAGCTCACTTCAGACTTCATTTCAGTGTTATTTAGCAAAACTGTCTGTATGCGTCGAGGATACATTTGAAAGGAACAAGGTAGCCAAGGTAACCAGGTAACATCCCATACTTCATCTGAGGTTACCCGTCCTGTGGGAATGCATGCCCTCAACAATCACATAAAGGTCCTTCAGTTACATTCACATTGCTATAAGGAAATGTAAACAGTCAGAAGAAACTCCCTGGTGCCCAGGAAACCTCTTTTTTTTTTTTTGAGAAAAAAAATCAAATGTGACCATCTAAAAAAAATTTCTTTTGAGCCACAAAACCCTCAATATGCCTCTTGAGAGGAGAGATCAAGTCATATTTATTTTTTAATTAGCAGACTAAGGTGAAGCAGTGGAGAGTTAATTACTCAATTACTGCATACAAGTTAATTTTTAACTATCTGAAATGAGGTCAGTCATTATTTAGGCGATTGGTTGATAATTAAGAGTCTAATCTAAATTAATTGTTGGGAGGCAGTTTTTGATCCTGCAGTGCGCTTTGTGCAGCGTAAAACCAGGAGAGGATGCCATTCCTATTAAAAGGGAAGGGATTTAATGTATTGATGTTTTTCACGCAAATCTTTTTCCTGACACGTAATGGAAGCTTTGATAATTTAAAAAAAGGAAAGAACCCATTTCCAGGCGAGTGTGTTTTAGCTCCTTCTCTCCACACAATTATAAACTTTTCCTCCATCTAATGAGTGTAATTGTGCCTCTGACAGAATATTGAGAAGAAATGTAAAATGTGATTGATTTAAAGTTATTTTCTTTAATTCACCTCGTTTGATAGATTAAACATGATGTCTTTGAAATAACAAGTCTTTGTATGTGTGTGTGTGTGTGTGTGTGTGTGTGTAAGCCAAACTTCCTCTGGAGCCATACTTCCATTTCAATTAAAAGTAACTTATCACCTTTCCTAAAACACGCTTAATATGCCAAAAATTTTCTACGCTTGAAAGAGTCCAAAATGCAATTTTAATTGTTATCAGCGAGTCGGATCTCCCCCTGATTTTCCCTTTCTTCTGCCCATCCCCACCCTCTTTTTTTCCTTGACTGTCTTGGCACAAGCCGCACGGAAATAGACCTAATTAACCCCCCCTACCCCACAGGGAAATCCGCTATGCAAATTAACATTTTCAAAATATAGTAATGATATAATTTGAGAAATGGTGACGCCAATTTTTCATGCACTGGCCCGAAGTATTTTAGCAGCCCAGTCAATACTTTCTTCTCATCTCTTCATCATCTGGAAAGTGCGCGTGTGTGCGCGCGTAAGGGAAGGTGGGTGTTAAAACAAATGCTCAGATCTGATGGGCACAGAGGAAGAATGGATCAGCCTATTCGGCCACTGGCTGGCTACTGGAGCCCAACAAAACCATCTGCTGGGAGTAAAATGGTGGAGGGGTGAAAAGCCCCCCCACACACACACACACACACACACACACACACACCCCCCAAAGAGCTCAGCTTAAAGCCGCTCTGTAAACGAGGAAAGATGTTTTAATTAGGAAGCAAGTTCACGCAAATCTTATTTGAAACACTTTAATGAATAGCTCAGTGAGAGTGTGCACTGAAATGAAAGGACATGCTGAAACAATGGTCTTTTCTTTGGTTCCTGTTTTGTTTTCTCAGCTAACCTCATGTCTCCTAACCCTTGTAATTTCAATTTAGAGTATAAGCATCATTTCAGTTTACTAACTATGTTATTATTTAATCGAAAACAAATACTGTTATTTCTATTGCCTATTAGGGACCCTAAGTGTGTCCATATGACACTTGGATTACACGAGGACCCTGAATATTCAGCCAGAACACCCTGTACAGTATAATGATCATATGCATAAGAGAAAACAATAGTAGGTTCAGGTATGTGCAGGATGCACTTCATCCCATTCATTCAGAGGTAATCTGTGGATTCATGCATAATTATTCCTGAAAGAGATGTGTAAATACATCCACTCTGCTCTGTATTCTGACACATAATTTAAAGTTAAAGTTAAAATGTAAAGCATTGCGCATAGCGAGGGATAATGAAATGAGAAGTCTACAAAGCTAAGAAAGCTTGCCCACTGCGTTGGCAGCAGTTTCATCACTGTTTGTCCATCATTTTATCAGCAGATTACAGGGTTTAGCCTATGCCAAGAGGTTAGTGTATGCCTGGAACAATCTAGTGTCTTTTGCTTATCCTCATCAATTGCTTACATGTAATACTAAATCACTCTCTAATTAAATGTTTTCTAAGTTTTCTAAGTATAAAATTCCAGTCCAAATGAAACAATAAAATACAGAGAGTTTTCAGTGTGTACATTGGGCTGCTCAAGGGAAAAAGTTAATATTCCCATTACTGTAGATTGATGAGAATCACTTTACTCATCTGGTAGGTTAAATAAGTGTAAAAGGACTTTAGTCAGTCAATGGGACTTTTGATGTTTTATGGAGGTTGTTCGAGCCAAACAGACACATTTAGCTGTCCAACTCACAAATAGTCATGGGTTTGTCCATATTGTAACCTTTGGGCCCTTCTGTATCTCTGCATTACTTTACAGGAACTAGAGAACTAGCAGGAGTGGGAAGGGTTTTGAATTTACGATTGTTTTTCTTATATCCTTAAATATTCCATTTAGATGCTCAAAGTCAAAGTCAGAAGGGTATGAATGAATGCCTTTATTTAGGAATTGATTCTTAGAAATGTTGTCAGTACTTTACATTTTTCTCTTCATCAACTGATGAACACTCAGGGACATGTGAAAACGCTTTCACACAGCTGTGATATTAACTCACATACAGTTAAACATACTACATTGTCATTATACAATATATCAGAAGTGAAGACACAGACTAAAATTGCATAATGAAACTCAGCCACTTAATTGTGGATAATCACTTAAACTATAACTTGTTCATCACTATTGTGGTTGCAAGATTATAAAATGATCCTGGCATTACTGCACTTTCTCTTTTACTCTTTAAATTAAAGTGCAGTTTACATTTATTAATCAAACAACCACAACCACGTAAAATCAGCAATTTTTTCTTGCAGCCCTTTTTGTTCTTGTCATGACAGCGTGCAGTCGATGGCACGCAGCCAGAATGACAGAACAGTTTAAGCAATTAATGCTCAAAGATGTCAGCCAGTGAGTGAAATAATTTCAGATAAACTGCCAGTCCACCAAACACAGCCTGATGATACCCCTCTGGAACATCCCATCCTAACATATGCCTAATTGTTTACTAGTGCTTGTTTACATAAATCCAAAATGTTGCAGGAGAGGGGGGGTAGAGGAGAGTCAGTACACGATGAGACAGAGCCGGAGAATTAATAACAATTTGTGGCAGATAATTACTTATCAATTAAAGCTGTTATCCTGCCTAATTAGGCAACCTTCATTAAATTCAGCCAATTTAAACCTTAATCAAAGTTAGCGGCGCCTGACAGCAGAGCGAGGATCAGTGGAGGAGCGCCGCCCGGTGGAGGAGAGGGGAAGGAGTCCCTCACGGTGTTTCTGTCTATTTTTTATTGCTCTAAAAATGGGTGAGAATGAATGGCTTTTTATATTTTCTATCAGTAATATTATTAATATTAGTAGTAGTAGTGGTAGTAGTGGTGGTGGTAATAGTAGTAGTAGTAGTATCAGCAAAAGAAGGCTACTAATCCATTATTGCAAAAGAAATACCACAAAGTAAATGATCTGCTACAAGTAAAAGTACTCAGATTGGGCCTTTCCAAGTATTATCAAAATATATTATTATTATTATTATTATTATTATTATTATTATTATCATTATTATTATGAATGGGTAAGCAAATATTAATGTACTAATTCTGTCAAATAAATGTAGAAGGTTAAAAACTAGGCTACATTGCTTCCCTTTAGTATTTCAACCAAGTGGAAATACTGAAGTAAAGCCCAGCAGATTAACCTGCTGGTGGGCAAAAACAAAGCTGCTCGGCCTGCATTAACCCCCCAGTCCTCACTATCTGGGCGATGTGTACAGTGTATCTTGGAACATTACATGGCCCAAGGTCTGCTGTGGGGCAATTGGACTTAAACTAAACAGATTGCACTAATTTGATTTAGGAAAATGTACAACTGTAAGAAAAATATCATCTGAAATAATGAAGTTCTGGAGACTAGATTTTGATCCACACAGGGCCTAAAGGTCAGGCAATAAAGTAGGACCCACATGAATCTTGTCAGCTGATATGTTTATTAAAAAAAAGTGACAGTTAATATTATCTGGAGATCCACTGATATGTAAAACGTTAACATAACTCTACTTTCAGTGTTACTTTAAAACCATCACCAGGAGCAGGTAAAGGTGTTTCAGTTAGGCTGGTGATGTCACAGGCCTAAACTTAACACATATCAGCACACCCAGCTCTGGGTGTTGATAGGGTTTTGATTTAGTATGTTTACATATAACCTTTTGTATGTTTTATTTTTAATTTTTTTATAAGCAATTACAGGTTTCTACGACACCCGCACATGCACTTTATATTTATTTAATGTGATTTGTATTTGTGTGTGTGAAACAAACAAAAACAATATGTTGATACAAAAGCTTCAAACTGCTTCTTCGTTTTGTTGTTGTTGGAGTAAGTCTAATAAGGTAACTGAAAAACAACTGCCACTGATTAACTGATTAACTGATTAACCTAGGGCTTTTGGGGGCCCCTTGGCGTCTGGGGCCCTGTAGTTGTTCCCATTGTCTGGCTGGTAATCCAGCCTTCAGTACAAGTACGTTTAGAATTGTACTGAAGAAAAGTACTCAACTACATACTTTCCACCAATGTTATCATTAATGGAAAGTAACTCAGTAATACAGTAGTACTGTAAGAAGTCCTCGGATCCTTTGCTGAAGTAAAGGTAGTAGCACAGTATCAAATACTCTGTTACAAGAAAATGTCCTGCATTCAAAATGTAACTTTAGTAAAAGTACAAAAGTAAAATACCAAAATTAATCATTACAGATATTTCTTTTAACTTATTTTGTTGTGTATCAAGCCTATACAAAAGCCTAATATTTTTCTTAATACATCCATGGTCCAGATGCTTCGCATGGCTTTGAGGTTTCATTCCCCATATTTACAGAAGCTTTTCTTAAGTATACTCTTATCTTTTTTGATGTGGTCGTCACCGCAAAGCTTAGTTCTTTTCTTCGGCAAACCTTGTAAAACCCGATACAGCGCTGCAGACAAAAATCTCTTAATAGTCTAGAACGTGTTCTTAAACTATTTTATTTCTTCTGCAGTCTGTCTCTAAATAGTCAAGAACTCGCTCAGAGTGTTGATAGACTATTTTTTTCTTCTTAGGCTGTCTGCCTAAATTAGTTAGTTACTTTGACTAACTTTTTGACCAGCCCAACGTCTGTCTCTTCTGTCAACTATTGTCATGCCTGCATCAGAGAAATAATCAGAGATATGTCCATTTCTGCAAAAGAATGTCACCAGAATAATCATAAATGCAATTCTATTATTTGTTTTAGGAATTTCTCTTTATATGCTTATATAGATTGTTATACAGTGTCAACAATGCAGCTTCAGTATAAGAAATGAACAGTTATTTAAAGAAAGGCAACATCAAAAAGATGGGTCTTCAGCCTTGATTTAAAAGAACTGAGAGTTGCAGCAGACCTGCAGTTTTCTGGGAGTTTGTTCCAGATATGTGGAGCATAAAAACTAAACGCTGCTTCCCCCCGTTTAGTTCTGACTCTGGGGACAACAAGCAGGCCTGTCCCAGACGACCTGAGAGGTCTGGGCAGTTCATAGTGTAGCAGCAGATCAGAAATGTATTTTGGCCCTAAACCGTTTAGTGATTTATAAACCAGCAAAAGTATTTTGAAATCAATTCTTTGAGGCACTGGAAGCCAGTGTAGAGACTTCAGAACTGGAGTGATGTGATCCACTCTCTTGGTCTTAGTGAGGACTCAAGCAGCAGCGTTCTGAATCAGCTGCAGCTGTCTGATTGATTTTTTAGGGAGACCTGTGAAGACACCGTTACAGTAGTCAAGTCTACTGAAGATAAAAGCATGGACAAGATTTTCCAAATCCTGCTGAGACATAAGTCCTTTAACCCTTGATATATTTTTAAGGTGGTAATAGGCTGACTTTGTAATTGTCTTAATGTGGCTCTTAACACACACTCCTTCACCCTCTGCCCCGCCAGCTGTTTTTTTTTAAAGCCTTCACTTCCAAGAACTGTTGTGGCCAATTGACAACAAAGCACACGCTTCTCGGGGCGCCTCGGCACGAGGAACGAGTTAATTAATATTGGCTCTTGTTTGGTCTAGTTAATGAACGAGTGAATTATACACCTCTGGGACACCGCCTCCCCAATCGGTTTAAATTATCCCCCGAACCCCCTCTCCACATTGTCCTCCAATTTCCCCACTCTGATCCTGCACTGATGGGGTCCCTGTCATCAACCAGACCACAACACACACACACACACACACACACACACACACAGGCTACCCCTGCCGTCTCCATCTGTCTGTCTTGGTCCTGCTCTGGTGTATTTTAGTTCTTTGTCTCCAGCACATTTATTGACGCCTTTTTTTTGTATGCAGCGCTTCTGTTCAACCTCGCATCGTCAGCTCAGGGTGACAAATAACTTCCATCCCATTAACTCGTTTGAGAGGGGAGGCTAGGCTAGTCAAACAAAGCTTGGCCGCAAACTGATCCACACACACACACACACACACACACACACACACGTCTGTTGGTCAGAGAGGAAAAAAACAAAACATCCATATTATTTGCATTAAAAGCCTCGCACCGTGAAATTCATTTATAATTACAAAGCGGGGTCCTGTGTGTGTTATGCAGATCGGGGACATGTGTGTGTGTGGAGTGAATGGCTCGGATTGGTTATTTTGTGATAGGCTAACACAGAATGTATGGTGACAGATTGCAATTATCCCGTTATTGTAATTGTCAAAGTCAATTCACTGCAGGCCGAGTGCATGCTGCATGAAACAGACTTGGGATTTACACACGACTTAGATTTGGTCTGTTTGACCCTTTTTTTTTCAATCTAGTTTTAATACAGACTCTGCTTTAAACAAACACACTGCTGTTAGGCCATCACCTCAGGCTACACGTTACATGATGAAGGCTGTGTATTCATTATTTTAAGCTTATTAAGTGTCCATTTTATGTCTAATGAAATACATATAGCCTAGGCTTTGTTGTTTTAGCATCTTGCAAAAGTATGGCAAAATGTTGTTTTTTTTAAACCCATTACAACACAAAAAAGGGGGCCTAATATTTGTCCTGTAGTGATTTTATAAGATTAACTGGCTAACAATGTCCAGAAAATCTATGATAGCCTAAAGCTGCTGATTATGAGTGATATGACATTTCCTGTTTTCTTGTTTGTTTCCTGAACAATATCTGTATTTCTTTCTCAAACAGGATATGGATCTACCAAGTATCTATATGTTTGATGATGAGGACTTCATAGTAAATCAAACTGACCCTAAAATATCTCAGTGTTTTCACTCACAGTATGGTGCGCTCATCCCCATGGACCTCCAACGCCCCCGTGTGGTGAAGAACCTCCACTGCATGGCTTGTGTCTTCATCTCCCTGTGTACAACATAATAACTTTAATATTAATAATAATAACTGTCTTTATAGCCTACCACCTTTCAAAAAAGTTGACAGTGCTTTACAGAAAAAACAAAAGTATACAATTCTAAACACAAGATATTAAACAAGATCAAATATTTTAAATAATTTAAATATTGCCATAATTAAAAAAAGTGTTGATTATAAACCATGCAGAAGCAAAAGAGATTTTCAATTCACGACAGCTGTAGCTTTGTGCTGATGTTAAACATCTGCTGGTTCTCCTTCATTGACCCCAATACCTAAAGGGCAGTGCTTCTTTACTCTAAATGACATGTTCCTATGTAATTTGTAAAATACGTTTTAATGTCCTTATTTAAAAGATAGGCTACTAATTTAAATTACATTTCAACATTTTTGGTGGGTTAGCTAGCCTTTTTGTACAGTCACTAGCCTATGTGCTGGACAATTTTTGGTGCTGAGCAGTTGCCAGGCAACCAGTGCCAAGAAAAAGTCCACTGCATAATAATAACCCAATAACAACCTCCTTAATATGGCGAATTGCCATTTTTCTACGGATTAAAAAAACGAGATGTAGCCTAAATTATTAAGTTGTTTTATAGGTGCAGGTAGGCGGATTTTGTTTGACAGAGCAGCTACTTTCCCGTTTCCAGTGTTTGAGCTAAGCTAACCGGCTGCTAACGTCTTCTTTTCAACACAAGCTAGCTAGCTAGCTAGCTAGCTAACTTATTTCCCAAAATGTCAAAACGTTTTTTTCCTTTTAGTCATTTTTAATTTCATTAGGCTATTTAGGTTTCATTAATGAAGGCTAAATAACAACCATAATGGCAAAAGAATAAACAAACATTTTTCAAAGAATAGTCAACCATGTTTCGAAGGAGATTGGCAGCAGCTCAGCGCAGACACACCTGAGCAGACTTGGGCACACCTGCATCTGTTTCTACCTAATTAAGCCTTCCATGCCTTGTTCAAACACACACCGGCAGAGTCTGCTTGCGTTGTGAGTTGTGATGGCTGAATCTCGGCGAGTTCAGTTTACCAGGTTGTCCTGTGATGTAGTGCCTTCATCCTCTGACAAGCCGCTGGCCTCGGTCCAAAAGTTTCCGTCAGGTGTTCTGCAGGGGAAAGAAAACGGTCCAGACCGGCCCGCTGACACAGACACAGTCCGACTGGTGCTCACATTATTTGAGCCTGATGAGGGGAGCTTTCCGGAGTTCAGCTACAGTCAGCTCGTTGACAATAAGGTGGGACTTTTATCTTAATTTCTCCTGAAAAAAAAATGAGTTCACTGATGGTGGGAACTAAGACTTCAAGTCAATATCCTGCAAAATCAAAGTCTTAACTTTTAACCTGTTAGGGTCATGACTGGACTTGTAGGCTATCAATTAACAGAAAATACTATCTGTATAGTTTTAAAAACTAGATGGTTATAGCTGTAAAATACTAAGATTTGATTTTCTCCTTATGTCACATCAATATGATTAATCATTTTGGAAATACTTTGAATAGGACATTTAAAGACATTGATTGGTGTTTGTCATTATTTGAATTTTTAAGACTTTGATCTTATGTTTATTGCACTAGCCTACTTCAAGATATATCCAAATTAAAGTTTGTGTGAATATTGTTTAATGTCACCAGTTAGTTCATTTTGATGTATTAAAACATGGAGAATCCTTTTTTGTGATTAACACTTTTTATATTAAAAATAAATAACCAAATCGTTAGCTTTCTTTTAACTCACTCAAGATTATTTGGGCTTTTTTTTTTTTTGTAAAGAGTTTGTGTTGGGTTTCCACCAGAGGGCTTTTCCTCCTAAAATACACAAATCAGAATGATATCAGTGAGAAATCAGTGATGTGTGTATGGTTATCTTTGTTAGTCTTGTTACAGACTTGACAACCTGGCCATGCTGTTTTGCTGCACAATCAGTGCATGCAAAACTGAGCTAAATGTGTGGCTAGGACTCACACCTTTTTTTTTTTATTTAGCTTTTGTGTAAAATGTATGATTGACATGAGACTTTACATTTTTAGATCAACCACACAAAAGATGAAGTCCCACTGAGCAGATTTGAAGAGGAGGAAAAGAGAGCGGACGATGAGGTCGCTGCTCTTTCAAGGAAGTTGGAGGGAAAATATGTGAGTAGTTTTTGCAAACCTGAATTATTGGTAAATGTAACATTACTTACACATTACACCCTTTTAGTTAAATGAATAAGTGTCACCCCTAAATTGTAAAATTAGTTTGAATTGGACCAGTTTTTTTTTTTTTTTTTTTTTAAATCTCTTTGAGTAAACTCATCTATTCATCAAAATTACAAAATCATTCGTCAATCATTATATATCAATTATACAAATGACACAACAATGTTTTGCCTCATCTCGTTGCAGGGTGGCAAACCTAAGAAGAAGAAGGACCGTATTCAGGATTTGATTGATATCGGATACGGTTATGATGAAGAGGATTCTTTCATTGACAACTCTGAGGCTGTAAGTCAGTGTTAAATCATACATTTACATTTTCACATAATTCTTATATCAGCATCTCTGAAGCCCTCTTGTGTTGCACAATTCTTTTTATATTTTATTATTACTATATCTAGGCCTTGGTCTTAACTAAAGTTATTAGGAAATGTTGGCTTTTCAGCAGTTTACTTCACTCACGACTGACCAGATATCTTCTCTGCTCGAGAAGTAACACTTTGCGAAGGCAGTTCACTCTGGTCAACAAGTCTCAAAATCAAAACGCATGTTATTCCAAAAATAAGAAATGTTTGCAGTCACTCTGTTTCTGTTTCCCTTCAAATGTGTTCCTAATTTTGACATTTAGATGCCCATCAATCTCAACCTCTTCTTTGGCTTGTTTTAATACTTTTCTAATTGACAACATTTGTATCTAATTATAGTTTTGCTTCTGGTTGGTCTCTGTAGTATGATGAATTTGTGCCGGCCTCCATCACCACCAAATTTGGTGGATTCTATGTAAATTCGGGCGTGCTGCATTTCCGCCAGGCTTCTGAGACCGATGACCTCACAACCGAAGAGAAAACACTTGAGCCCGCAAAAGTAAGTCGAAGAAACGTATTGTAATGGATGTTTTGTTAGTGTCGGAACAGATTTCCATGTGATTTGAAGGCTTAAAACTGTTCTTTGCACACCTTCAAACATGATTTTTTTTTTTTTTTAGAAACGTAAAGTCAATGGCAGACAGGATAAGCCAAAGAAGCGCTGCAGAGAAGGTGGAGAGATGATACGCAATGTGGATTCTAAGTCAAGGTGAGGCTGATCGAAGCAATATTACCTCTTCCTTAGAGCCAGTTTGACTCTGATGGTAGAACATTTGATTTAATAAGATTCTCAAAATAATTCTGTTGTAAGCATAACATGTTTTATCTTGTAGCCCTTTGTCTGAAATTGGGCCGGGTGGCGAGATGAAGAAGAAGAAAAAGAAGAGAAATTCTGTTGGCACATTAAGCGTCACCAGCATGTTGAAAAAGTTTCAAAGAGAGAAGGAGAAGGAACGACAGAAGATTGAGAAAAAAAATCAGATGCCAGCCGCAATCATGGGGGAGGTCACGATCCCTCTGTGCCCGGCAGATGCAGGCGGGGGCGGAGGTTCGGGATTGACGGACCCTCTCGTCAGTTTAATTGGTTCAACCAATGACCACGCTCTCATCCAAGCAGCCAACACGGTGGATTTTGATATTGATTTAGACTCTTTATTAGATGTCAGTGAAGAGACTTTTTCCCCAAAGATGGTTTCTCAACCTGGAATGGAGACGCAGCTTTTCAGACCCAAAACGGATGAATTGACCCCGTCTGATGCTGCTCCACAAGTCCAACTGCTAAATACAAAGACTAACTTGCAGCCGGAGCCTCATTCAGAGCAAATGCAGCGCCTGTCACAAACCAGTTCTACCTCCCCTCATCAGTGTGTCCCGCTGCCAGAGGGACTTCCCCCACAACTGGACGACAGCATTCGAAAACTCACGGTGGTAAGATTAGATTTTTGTTATTTGTAGAGATGCCTCAGTGTGCATGTGTGAAACACTTTTCGTGAATAGCAATAATTGTAAGTGGACAAGTGCAGGATGGACGCACCAATGACGTGCGCTAATTTTTCAGGTTGCCAAGACCTCAGAGGGAGAGTCAAAACTCAAGTTCTTCACCCCAGAAATCAACTCAATCCTGCTTGAGTGAGTTATCTGACAACACAGACAAAACGAAGTTTCGTTGCATTTTACGCTACACACTGGAAGCCTTTTTAAAACCCTTACAAACTGCAAAATGACCAGGCAACAACTGAGTGTTGAAGATTGCACACTAAGAAAGCACGTCAGATTTGGGTCATTTAAATAAATAAATTGAGTGTTTCTCATTAAAACACATTGTGTGAATCCCCGTGCATGAAATATGAACAAAACAGGGACCCACTCATATAAACATTAATCCATAACGCTTCTAGTGATCAAAAATTCAACCGGGAACCTTAAAGCAATACCAAAGATTCTTTTGTATCTTTAAAATAATGTTTCCAAAATCGTTTCAGTGGTTCATCAACTCGTAAGGGGTGAACGGCACTTCTGCATTCGCTTTGCGGCCATCTATCGGCTATTACCGCACTATGCAATTACGGTTTGCCAGATCGGGTAGCAGATCTGTAGTTCGAATGAGACATACGACAGCGGTAATGGACAATTCCGCTTCCAACCTGTAGGGGGGCCGAAGAGGAAAAGTGCTTTGGTGTTGCTTTAAGGTCACATTTGTCCACATCCAAGGAATGGATATCAAACTGCTCAGTCATGGTCTGAGGTTCAGTTGATAGACAATAAATTTAAAATCCTAACTTGAAGATGTGTGCTCACTCTCCATCCTAGCCTGCCATATTCTTTTGCAGGGTAATGCAGATTCTCCACAATCATGAAAATGAATTGTGATAAATGGACTGCATGTCTAGTGCCTTTTTAACATTAGAGAAGGGGGGGAAAAGCTTCAAATTCATTATCTCTCAGATATTGTACATGATACACTGATGGTTGTGAAACTGCAATGCAAGGTGCTGTCCTTCTCCTAGGAGTAGCTTTGGTGTGCAATGCCTTTTCTTACAGTCACTTTGACAAACAGTTAGGTGGCTCAAACTACCAATCCTGTGATTACAACCTTTACTTGCACTACACAGAAACCTGTGTGTATTCCTGGCTTAAGTTGTCCATCGTGATATTGTACATAGATTTTAAGTGTGTAGTTCAGCTCTCTTGACTGTGTCTTGATCCAGTATTGAGTTGCAGTGTCGGGAACAGGGTGGCCAATTGCGCTCCAAGGTATACACACACCTGTCGTCGTTCCTACCCTGCAGCAGAGACACACTCCTCAAACGCGTGAAGAAACTGTTACTTGCACACATCACGGTGAGTGTTTTTGAGTTTATTATCTTGTGTGGGTTGTTTTTGTTTTTATATTTGCATGTGATTTGATTCTTGAATTTGACACTGAAAAGGAGGAACCCCGTGATGTGGAGGTTCCCATGCAGAAACTTAAGGAGGCCATCGGCAGAGCTATGCCCGAGCAGATTGCACGTTTCAATGAAGACTGCCAAGTATATGAGCAACTCAAGAAGTAAGTTGATCTGCATATATCTTGTACAATCGATATGGAAAAAGAGCACTTCATTTACAGTGGTGCTCATAAGTTTATGAGCCCATGCTAAAGTTGATTTAAAAAGGGGAATACAAAAATGATCTTTTGGAAATTGATCTTAATGCCTTAATTAAAAAAATGAGGAAAAATCCAACCTTTAAGGACACCAATTTTCTTTGTGAATGAATAATGTATCGTAAATAGATGTTCTTCCTTAAAATACAGGGGGCATAAGTAAGTACACCCCTGTTATATTCCCATAGAGGAAGGCAGATTTGTATTTTTAAAGGCTAATTACAGTCAGGTCCATAAATATTGGGACATTGACACAATTCTAATCTTTTTGGCTCTATACACCACCACAATGGAGTTGAAATGAAACGAACAAGATGTGCTTTAACTGTAGACTTTCAGCTTTAATTTCAGGGTATTTACATCCAAATCAGGTGAACGGTGTAGGAATTACAACAGTTTGTATATGTGCCTCCCACTTTCTAAGGGACCAAAAGTAATGGGACAATTGGCTGCTCAGCTGTTCCATGGCCAGGTGTGTGTTATTCCCTCATTATCCCATTTACAAGGAGCAGATAAAAGGTCCAGAGTTCATTTCAAGTGTGCTATTTGCATTTGGAATCTGTTGCTGTCAACTCTCAATATGAGATCCAAAGAGCTGTCACTATCAGTGAAGCAAGCCATCATTAGGCTGAAAAATCTAAACAAACCCATCAGAGAGATAGCAAAAACATTAGGTGTGGCCAAATCAACTGTTTGGAACATTCTTAAAAAGAGAGAACGCACCGGTGAGCTCAGCAACACCAAAAGACCCGGAAGACCACGGAAAACGACTGTGGTGGATGACCGAAGAATACTTTCCTGGTGAAGAAAACACCCTTCACAACAGTTGGCCAGATCAAGAACACTCTCCAGGAGGTAGGTGTATGTGTGTCAAAGTCAACAATCAGAGAAGACTTCACCAGAGTGAATACAGAGGGTTCACTACAAGATGTGAACCATTGGTGAGCCTCAAAAACAGGAAGGCCAGATTAGAGTTTGCCAAACATCTAAAAAAAGCCTTCACATTTCTGGAACAACATCCTATGGACAGATGAGACAAAGATCAACTTGTACCAGAGTGATGGGAAGAGAAGAGTATGGAGAAGGAAAGGAACTGCTCATGATCCAAAGCATACCACCTCATCAGTGAAGTATGGTGGTGGCAGTGTCATGGCGTGGGCATGTATGGCTGCCAATGGAACTGGTTCTCTTGTATTTATTGATGATGTGACTGCTGACAAAAGCAGCAGGATGAATTCTGAAGTGTTTCGGGCAATATCTGCTCATATTCAGCCAAATGCTTCAGAACTCATTGGACGGCGCTTCACTTTGCAGATGGACAATGACCCGAAGCATACTGCGAAAGCAACCAAAGAGTTTTTTAAGGGAAAGAAGTGGAATGTTATGCAATGGCCAAGTCAATCACCTGACCTGAATCCGATTGAGCATGCATTTCACTTGCTGAAGACAAAACTGAAGGGAAAATGCCCCAAGAACAAGCAGGAACTGAAGACAGTTGCAGTAGAGGCCTGGCAGAGCATCACCAGGGATGAAACCCAGCATCTGGTGATGTCTATGCGTTCCAGATTTCAGGCTGTAATTGAATGCAAAGGATTAGAAGTATAAAATATACTAATAGAAGTATTAAAAAGTGAAAGTTTGATTTGTTAATCTGTCCCATTACTTTTGGTCCCTTAAAAAGTGGGAGGCACATATACAAACTGTTGTAATTCCTACACCGTTCACCTGATTTGGATGTAAATACCCTCAAATTAAAGCTGAAAGTCTGCAGTTAAAGCACATCTTGTTCGTTTCATTTCAACTCCATTGTGGTGGTGTATAGAGCCAAAAAGATTAGAATTGTGTCAATGTCCCAATATTTATGGACCTGACTGTATATTATGGATCCAGGATACTATGCATCCTGATAAAGTTCCCTTGGCCTTTGGGAGAGATTGGCATGGTTTTATTTCAGTTAGCCTAATAGCTGGTTTGATTTGCATTGAGAGATGATTTTATGGAAAGTACCCCATGCCAATCTCTAGGTATGGTGAAGGGTTTGTGATGATGTGGGGCTATTTTAATTCCAAAGGCCAAGGGAACTTTATCAGGATGCATGAAATAACTGGCCTTTAAAAATACAAATCTGCCTGCCTCTATGGGAATTTAACATAGGGGTGTACTTACTTATGCCCCCTGTATTTTAAGGAAGAACATTTATTTATTTATGATACATTATTCATTCACAAACAAAATTGGTGTCCGTAAAGATTGGATTTTTCCTATTTTATTTAATTAAGGCATTAAGATCAATTTGCAAAAGATTTTTTTTTTTTTTTTATTCCTCTTTTTAGTCAACTTTAGCATGGGTTCATAAACTTATGAGCACCACTGTACTTGTTTTAACTTGTACTGTTAGATTTCTAGTGGTCATTTTTACCTAAATTACCTAAAATGCCAGAAGTGTATTCTTTCATACTGATTGACATGACATTAAATGCATAGAAACAGAAACACCTCATGGAATAACTGCACTGATAATGTCAAAACTATTTAACTGGACTAACAGAGGATCCACAAAAGGTGGCATTTGGGCTTTAAATGCATTACATTGTATTTCCTATCTATTAAACTAAAATCTAGCTATTGATCTCTCTTACATCAAAACCGTGACACCCGCTTGAGGTTATTGGAAGCATTTCAAAGCCTTATTTGTTTTATTGTGCGCACACATGTCTGTGCAGCAAATGTCTAATAATTGCTGCAGTACATAGTCTATCCTTCTTTTGGAATAGTTTGGACTCATTGGAGATTCTTATCTAGTTCACACCTTGCACTCTGCCTATGTCCATGTCAGGACTACAGAGGAGGGGAAAGAAGGCAAACAGAAGGTGAATGTTGGTCCAGAGGACAATGTGGAGGAGAAAGGTGGGAGACGAGGAGGTCCTAAGAAGTTGTTCAAATGGACTGAAGAGATGAGGTCAGATTCGATAAATATCACTAGATTATTTAAAATGTTAGTTGAGTAACCGGCTGTAATGAACATAATTTTTTTACTTTTTGTTAACATAATCTTTTTTTTTTTTTTTTTTTCTCTCTCATACAGGGAGAGCTTGTGCCAAGTGTTGAGGGTGAAAATGGAGAGATATAAAAAGGAAAGGAAAGGTAGTCAGGAGATGGAGGAGTATCTGAAGACCTTGTTAGAAAATGAAGTCAAACCACTTTGGCCAAAAGGGTGGATGCAATCTAGGTGTGTGACACTGGTACTTCATACTCACACCTTCAGCTGTAAAGCCAGATTTTTCATACTTTTTAAAAAAAGGACTTATTTGTCTATGTAAACATGCCCCTTCTAAACATTTTGTTTCAGGTTGCTGATAAGGGAGAGCAGGAAAATGTTGAGCCTCTTTGCGTCATTACCGTGAGTACAATGAAGAGTTGAGCCCCACCTACAATTGTCTTTTTTTATTAGCACGGATTTCTAGAGGCAGTTAAAAGCTCCTGCAAATGTTATTGGATGATATTATTTATTTTTTTGTATTTTCAAATTCACTTGATATCTCACGTGTGTTTTCAGAGTAAAGAGGGCCCAGCCTGAGAAGAAATGGCAATCTGTCAGTGGTCCTCCCACTACGTCAGATGGCTGCAGCGTTCTTCAGGGGTCTTCACCACTGGCTGGACTCTCCCAAGACGCAGATGATGTCTTTATCGAGAGCTCAAATATCTCCAATTCTCTTCCGCTTGATAAGCAGGAAGTGGCTGCCTTGAGAAAGTTGGAGGGTGAAACAGGAAGAGTGGCAGTGGATGCTGGTTCCTCTACACCCACAGCGCCAGACAAACCTTGGGTCAGTGCCACATCTGCTCCGACTCATTCACTTCTGGATCTTCTCGCCGAACAAGCGCTGGCTCGGGAGCAACATCTCTCAGTTCCCCAGGAGCTCTTGGCAGCAGCTGTGGCCAAATACAAACTTTCAGTTCAGCGCTGCAGCTTTGGGGTGGACACCAGAAGTCCTCCTGTTGCTCCTCCGCCTCCTCACTCCAGCCCAGTCGGTTTCCCACTGGGTGGGGTGTGTAATGTTGCTTTGCCCCAGCTGCTGCCAGTTGGGGATTTCACCAGGCTCAGGGATGCTGACCATGTGCAGATAATCTCTGATGATGAAGACGTTATAATGCAATGATGACTCTCAATGCAGACTTACACACGGTAAGTTGTATTTACTTATTTGTTTTGTCACTTTGGGTGACCTTACAGTTATTTACTCTGAGATTGGCAGAATGTTTAAAATGGTACTCCAGGGAACTCAAGGATTTAGTTTTGAGACCGATTTTAAAAAAAATAAATAAACTTGAATCGATAAAAATCAAAGCAACACATCCTTACTTTTATTCTCTGCTACGGATCAAACCCAAACCTTCATTTCCTATAATTCAACTAATAGTTTATTTTTGTTAGACCCTCCCTGCCGGTAAAATCCCTCGTCTTCAAACTCCACAACCTCAGCGTGACAAAACAACCTTCACTCAAGGTTCACTTACTAGCTCTCAATGGCAAACTGTCTGCTGATGGACCATGAGATTAGTTTGAAAGCTCAGGAAAAAGCTAGTCAATGGGATCTTAAATTAATATTTGTTTAATCAAACTAGTATTTCCAGGGCGCCTGGGTGGCTTGCCTGGTAGAGCGCATGCCCATATAGAGGCTCACTCCTCGACACAGCGGCCGCGGGTTCGACTCCGACCTGATGCCCTTTGCTGCAGGTCATTCCCCCTCTCTCTCCCCTTCATGTTTTCAGCTGTCCTATAAAATAAAGGCCTAAAATGCCCAACAAAGTATCTTAAAAAAGAGAAATAATTTCCAACATGCATCTGAAGAACAGCTAAATTACCACCAATAAATGGGTCCTTTTTAAGATGAGACAAGTGAGGGATACTATTTTTGCCAAAGTACAACCCAAAGATCTTGTTTCATGGACTTGACTTTTTTTTTTTTTTTTTTATTAATAGTAATCATTTTCCTCAATGCCGGTCAAACAGCTGTACAGTTCAGTGACATTGCTGAGACATTTTGTCATGTGGATAAAAAACTGTTTTTTCCCTCTAGATAGGAGCAGTTTCCTTGGAGATGGACTGGACACCTGATTCTAACAAATGCAGAGGATTTGTACGGTGGCCCTGAAGTGCAAATCACAACAGCAATAAGAAATGCAACAACAAATCATAAAACACAACGGCAAATAGGAAAACACGATAGCAAATAGTCGTGTTTTTTTCTATTTGCAGTTGTTTTATGATTTGTTGTTGCGTTTTTCTAATTGCTGTTGTGATTTGCACTTCAGGGCCACCGTAGATTTGAGATACCTAAATGAACAGTGGAAATGAGCTTCCCAGCAAATGTTAATAAGCTAATATTTGACTTTTTTTGTCTCCAGCCACAAGCTGTGGTTTATTAGCTGAAGATGTGTTCTGTGCTCATCTTTACTTGTTAGGATGATGTGATCACAGCTAGGCAGTAACTGCTCATTGTTGTTTTACCAATGAGCAGAAAAATGAACTCCCACCACTTATCTGCTCTTGAGAAACTGGACATCTACTGCAATAATCGCCTCAAATAACCCTTTAACTGACTTGGAAAGGCTTTGTTTGAAATGTAAATGATTTTGAATTAATAAATAATAAAGTTGTGATGCATGTTGTGGAGCCATTTGTTTTTAGCTTTGTCTTATGAGGTACAGCAACTGATGCAATTCTGAGTCTTAACTTTTAGTACTGATGTAATACACCCAATAGATTAAATTGTTTTAAGAAGTGGTGTACAGTCCAAGTGGCCTTACTGGATTTGAAAAAAAAAATGTTTAAAGGCTTGGTGACTGCACCTTTTATTCTCTATAACTGAAATGTTACTTGCTAAATTGATGTGTTCTAGTTTCTGTGTGAACTGGGGCCAACAAAGTTGTTAGTGTTAGTCCCACACGTTACTTTTTAAAATCAGTTTGACACCCTTTTATTTATCACCGTGTCAATGATTGACCTGCAGTTACGTTCATTTTCATTGATATTTTGTTATTAAATGAGCGGTTGAAGTCTAAAGCAAGAAAGAACTGCTGTTGGACACAAGATAGTTCAGCATTTTAATGTACAGCAGACTAAACGTGACCTCGGTGAAAGAAGACAAGGATACCTCTGAGCAATAAGAATAGAAGAAATCACCAGTCATTGCTTTGCAATGTTGACTAGCTCTTCATACTACAGAAAATGAATGACACGACAGACCCTAACATTGTTTGGCAAAGGGTTCTTAAACATCCTCTAAAAAGAAACCGGCGAGGGGACTGTTGTCACAGACCTATGGCAGTATGATTGAGAATTAAGTTGTACAATGTGCATTTCTTTCTAGAGCAGCTTTCCATCTGGAAGATATGAAAGTTAACTTTTGTGCAGATTACATGGAGACCAGTTAAACCGAAAAATGTACCCGGGCAGAAGCTCTCAAAAAGACACTAATGCAAAACTGATCCATTTGAACAAAGAGGAACGACACGAGCAAACCAGTCTTTGTGAGTCATTTCTCACAGCAGAAGCCATTCATCCAAACGGCATGGAAAGAAGAAGAATCGCACATCATGTTGAGTTCTTTTAGGATGCTTTACAGACTGTTAATCATCTGAATAAGCAGGCCAGCCAACAGGAAATGTGTATTGCAGCTGATTGTAGTTCCTAGGAAGAGAGAAATTCATTTCACCAATACAGGATGACTTTAAACTTTGTTTTACTCTAATCTCCTTTTGATCATGCAAGATAACGGAACCAAAACATCTAAATCTCTCAGGAAGGAACATAATGACAAGTTTAAACATTTGTAATTAGAATTCAATACAAAGAACAATGGGGGTTTCTAATTTATTTTGCAGGTCTCATGCTTGCACTGATTTCTTTTACTGTAACAATTTTTTTTTTTATAATAATGCAGATAACAAACATACCACTGCCAGCAAGGACCTCCACCTCCACTGTAAAGTTGTTCTGTCCAAATAGTCCTTTTGCTGAGACTGTGTATTTCCCAGCATCCTTTCTTCTCAAGTTAGTGGGCAGGGCAACCACCTGCCCATCTCTGAACCAGGTGACTAACGGTGGAGGGTTTCCTCTCACCTCACAGCTGAGGCTCTCTCCCTCTCTCACCCGCAGCTTTGTAGGACACACGAGCTGTGGACTAACTGAGAGAAAAGAGAAGTCAGCAACAGGGAGAGGAGGAAAAGACCGTTGAGAAAGATCAATAGAAAAACAAGGTTGTGTTTTATTATTAGATTGCTTTATATCAGGAAATAGGTAGTCTCGCTTTGCCAGACCTTCCTTCACAGCACTGCGGAGGAGGGTCTGGCTAGTCCACACAGCATTCCGGGATGGGAAAACGTGCTCTGTTTTATTGGCATTTCTTTAAACCAATCACAATCGTAATGGGTCGCGCTAAGCGCCGGACGGAGGCACGGTGCCTCTGCAAAACAGCCTCGGGAAGAACTTGTTCTGGTGTGTACGTTCAAGGTTGTTTAGTCATTCAACAGTAAACTCAGATTGGACAGATAGTCTAGCTAGCTGTCTGGATTTCCCCTGCAGAGATCTGAGGAGTAGTTAACCATAGTCCTCATAAATCCACCGGAGTTTATAACGCCAACACAAAGAAAGTGGAAAGTAACGGACATCCAGGCCGAAAAGAGTGACATCCGGCGGAATTTCAAGCGGCATCGGAGCAATCCCGAAAGTGGAACGTTGTGCATATAGAATAGGAAATAACTGAGAGGAAGTGGGATATTGAAAAGAGGAAAAACAGATCTTAAACATGTAAAGAGACTCTAGAAAAGGGGGAATGGAGGGAGGTTGAAATAAAAAATGTTTAGAGTTAAATAATTATACTCACTGAGTACTGTGGCAGTGAGTTTTTCTGACCTCACCATTGGAGGATGCTTAATTCCTGCAGGTCCCAGTTCTAGCTTGGCTTCACACCAGTACTGGACTCCATCATCTTCTTTACTGGGTGTGATGTTTAAAGAGAAGATCTCAGTCACTGGTTCCTTCTCTGTGTTGTTGGACTGCAGTTGACCCAGCGCTGTCTGTCCTCTGTAGAACGTCACAATGAGGTTTTCAACAGGAGCAACGTCCTGTACTGTACACTGCAGAGTGTACTGATGTCCCTCCATCATCGGCCCAGGGTGATTGACAAAGCTGATGGACACATTGTCTGGAGGCTCTGTGGAGACAGATCAACAGATAAACCACACAGAAAAAATAATTCATTTTCTACCATGTCAGAAAGACAGAAATAGGAACTCACTGTAGACCGTTAGAGGGAGATTGATGTGACATTGCCCTCCCTGTTCAGATAGTGCATAGCACATAGGCTTTTCATTCCACTCAGTCATCCTGTCCACACTCCAGACCACAAAAAGATCCATACTGAGTGTAGGAGCTCCCTAAAAGTTGCAAAAGGTTACAGATCACAATTTTAGATCATATAATAGAATGTTTTAGAACGTGAGTGCTTGTTTATTAGGTAAACCTGTACAACGAAGTCAAATACAGTAACCTTGCAATGAACACAATTGTGAAGCTTATAATGTTCCGTTTTTTTTTTTTTGGCATTGTCTGTGTCTATTTGCAGAGGTGGTGTTCAGAGTTTTGAGCCTTCTTGCAGTCTCTGAGTGTGTTTAGAGGGCTGCACACTATTTTCGTACTTCTCAGTCTTGCTAACACATAGAGGCATTTGAACGTTCACATGGGCAATGATTTGGAAAACCAGAAGCTTTCCTGATCTGAGCTTGAATGGTGCCCTTTTATAGGACTAACAACAGACAAGGTTAGTATCTCTTCTCTTCTTTAATCCCTAATATCTGAGGTTGTAGGTCTTGGATACTTTGGTGAAGAGAGGAACTGTCAACTGATCACCACGTAGTGATGGGTTGGATCCGGTGGCGGGGACAGCTGCCGCAAAGACGGTGTAAACCCAAACATACGTTTTGACTGAAATTCCCTGTCCACAACCTCCTGAACATGGAATCAAAGTGGGCCATATCCGAAGCCTCCGTTTTGTAGGTGGCTACATCAACTTGGTGGGCACGAGGGGTGAAGGAAGCCTTGAAGAAGTAATCATTTTGGGCTTGGCTAGCACAGGGGCCTCCTGGAGTAGAGTGTGGATACTGGACCTGAGCTGATTCGGCCTCTGTGGAGTAGGCAAAGTTGGAAGATTTGGGGCAAGCCCTTGACCACCTTGCAGCTAAGGCTGAAATGGTTCAGATCAGAGTCATAAACAGTATAAGAGAGCACTGATCCCCTTACCAGTTTGACTTCCCAACCAAGACCAAAAAAATCCGTCCTTGATATAGAGCAGTTAGCTGTGACTGGATCTCCGAACCTGTTGCAGGAGAGTTTACACACAGTTAGTTGTCTCGAATGTACACAGCAACAGGGAGGAAGTATGCGTCTCAAACAATAACGAAGCGATCTGTTCAAAGTAGGTGCTAGTTCAGTTTTTGTGTTTCCTAGACTTTTATTGACTGCATTTGTGCACAGATTGGGCAAAGTAAAGATCTTCAAATTGTTTTGCATTGCACGGCTTCCATGTTTTTTCTTAATCACTAGTTTAAATAGACATCAGCTGCTAAACAAGCGCAGATAACTTTCAGAGTAGAATATAGTTGGTATAAAGGGTCTAAGCTTATCAAGTAAGGGAGTCCAGTGCTCTCATGGTAAAAAACACCCTGTAACCAATGCTACCCAATGCTCTAGAGCACTTTTATAATATGTCATTACTTTGTCACATACACTGCATCTCATTTTGCTACAGAAGTGTAAATCTCCTTAGTTCAGTGCCTGAAATGGGCCAGGCACTTTAGATTTTTGTCAGTTTGAGTACCTTTACTTCTAATTGTTATTAGCAGTATTATTATTAGGCTGATATTTACACTAAAATTGGCTATGACTCATGGTTTATTGGGAAAAAAAAACAAGCAGTTCTATGTAAACTCTGACATTCAGCACCCCCATAATGCGAATGGAATGATTCTTAGTTTCACAATCACATTTTCAGACACTACAACGATTCCCCTGTGAGATTTGCAGTCGAGTAGAATTAGGGTTAGGGGTATTGGTGGGGATCTACGTATCAACATACTGCTGAATTAGGGTACTGGCACCTTTGTTGGGCCAATTCAAGCACTGCCTAAATTTCTCTATTCGTTTGAGAAGGAAGGAAAGGAAGACACGAGATGAAACATGATTTGGAATTAGTTTGAGCAGCAGACCCTTTAAACATTGAGCCACTGCACCACCCTGAAATAATCACCAGCTACTCTTGCGTCGACATACCTGACCACCAGAGTGGAGGGTGTCATCGACAGAGGGCATTGGACCTTTTCTGTTGTCTCTCCAGAGTTGCTGATGGGTGGTGGGGTACTGAGAGAAGGAGACAGTGGAGATGCGAGGGTTGTTGGAGAGGGAGGTGAAATTTGTGACAGAAGAGGTGGAGCAGATGTGTGCATGGAAACAGGGGATGAGGTAGCTGAGGTCACAGGCGTGGTCACAGAGTGGGAAGAGGAAGAAAGACACAATAAATCACTTGATGTATCTTGAAGGCTCCCTCCAAATCATTAGGGGAGTTTTACTACAGTAATGCTCAGAATACACACTACAGGAAAAGGTTATTTCTCTCAAAAAATACCTACCATAATAATTCTCTTTAATCTTCTGCACAGAATAGAACCTAAAATGCAAGATTTAAGGGCCCATTGGAGGAGACATGAATCCAAATATGTAATATATGTTAGTAGTATCTGTAGTGTTAAATCTCTGTTGATGCTTTTAACAAACAGCTGAAGATGTATTTCTTCAAACAGCCTTTTGTGTCATGTTTGTAATTTTGTGTTTTTAAGTTTTTATTGTATTTATTGCGATTGGTATTTTATTCCTTTTTTGCTTGCTCAGTTTACTGTTGAATCTTTTTTAAACAGTTTTATCATCTAAAGCACTTCTGACAATGTCAGTAAAAGTTGCTATATCATAAAGTTATTATTATTATTATATTAAATCCAATTACAGGAACAAAATTGCTGTATCTCATTTGTTTGTTTTGGTGCGGTAAGCTGTGTGACCTTATGAGTCATTCTCACTGTCTTTACATAATACAGGCGAGGGTCAATTGAATTTTGCCATCTCGTGAAATAATACTCTTTTTAGCTGATCTATTGTGAACCATTGTTTCATAGCGCGCTGAATACACCCAGTGTGTTCCTCTGAGGAAGGAAGGACACCCTGCCCAAGTCAAAGAACTTGTTCCATTTTTCATGACCATTGTTCCCCTGAATCCTGAGGTTTTTCTGCTGCCTATCAGGTGATCTCACCCAGTAGCTCTCTGGTGTGTGTGTGTGTGTGTGTGTGTGTGTGTGTGTGTGTGTGTGTGTGTGTGTGTGTGTGTGTGTGTGTGTGTGTGTGTGTGTGTGTGTGTGTGTGTGTGTGTGGGCATACCGGCTGTCAAAATTTATAGTTATGTGTCCCACATGCTAGTCTGCTAAATAAGTGAAATAAGACAACAGCCAGGTTATGTCTTCACCGACAGTCTCATCTCGAGCTGAATGTTGTCAAAAATCTAATTCACTAGTATTCCGTGATCGAAGATGTACTCTGATCCTTTACTTAGGTAAAAAATAATATTACAGTGTTAAAACCAGCATTCTAAATTTGACTTAATGTAAAAGTAAAGAAGTATTAGTAGCAAAATATACTTAAAGTGTAAAATCAAGTACTAATTTTGCAGAATCAACGCTTTCAGTGGTTGATTATGTGTTAATATATTTAAATTATTATTATTATATTCAACCAGCATTTGAATGCTGTTCTAAACTTTTAATCTACTCTATGAGGTGCTGGATAATTGTATTTATTAATAACAATGGATTCAATTTTATGAGATCATATGTTTGTTTGAATTTCTTCAAATCTGCAAACTAACAAGAAACTATAGGACAACTGGAAACTAGAGGATTTGAAGTATAAAGTGACAAAGTAGAAATACTCAAGTGCCTCAAAATCGTACGTATACAGTAAATGTACTTAGTGACTTTGCACCATTGTTAGAATTGTCATTCATCAGTTATGACACACACATACACACACACACATTGTACATGTACTACAAATGAAATGCCTAAAATTTCATTTCGATCGAGACCCCCTGACAGGGTTTCTAAAAAAAATCTGAGAGATCACAAAGTGATGTCAGAGGAGTTCAGATGGGGAAAAAGAAGTGAAAACATATGACTGCGCCACAAAAAGCTGGAGAGTTTAACCTCTTGAGTTCTCTAAAAATGTCTAAAATAGTAAAAAAAAAAAATCACTCTTTGATTGAGCTGCTCACATCTCATGGACATTCACAACCTGTGACGAGGGGTCGCATGTACATCCCTCACACGCCAAAAGAACTACTTTAAAATACAAGTCTGTATCATCTGACTGTTCTCACATTGAGTCATTGTCATTGTACCTGCACCCGTAGCATTTAGCTAGCTGTCATTTCACTCACCTGAGCCGAACAGGCAAAACAGAAGAAGCGTGATTGGCTGTCCAGAGGCACACATCCTTCATCAGGTTCCCTGGCTCAAAATACTGGCTGTTGATATGACGTCTCTCTCAAACACCAGTTACTGGCTGTGCGATGCTGGCTGTGACACGGCCTGCGTCTTCTGAGAAAACATACGGGGTACTTTAGGTTTTTATGGGTGTGTGGGAGTGTATGCACATGCTTTTTTTTTTGTGTGTCTGTAGCTGATGATCAAGCGATTCCTTTGCTTTGGCCTCTGAAACCCACCATGGGCGTTCTCTGTTAGTAAATCAAGAGAGGAAGGAAGGGAGGGTCAAGAATAATGCAGTGAAGTGCTGCAGCACAGAGGGTATCAGTGTGTGTGTGTGTGTGTGTGTGTGTGTGTGTGTGTGTGTGTGTGTGTGTGTGTGTGTGTGTGTGTGTGTGTGTGTGTGTGTGGGCTGTTCTCATGAAATGATGGATCATGAATGTATTGCTGTGTGCACTACAATGACTGCTGATGTATAGGAGAGCTCTGTAGGTCAGAGGTCGGGGTGGGTCATAAAGCACAGGACTTTCATGTTGGGGAGCGGAGCCTTTTACCCAGGAATCCAGTGTTAGTGTCCAGGGAGCATTACCTAAAGGAACCTGTGTTTTAATCCAAACCACAATCTTTTTTTTTTTTTATCTTAACTAGTCCTTTTGGTACCTAAACTTAACTGTCGTATAAAGACCCCCTTTTGTCGGCTAAAGTCAACTGCAACGGCTCCTGACAGGACCGACACCTCCTGGTGACCGGTACCCAGCTCACAGCAACCTTTTGTTGGCTAAATCTGAAGTTACTATAGGCTAGTATATCTTTTAAATGTTTCTGAAACTGTGTAATTTTTCATCTGATGATCATAAATGACGTGTGACAGCAAACAAGACTAACAGTGAAAAGAACGCTATTTTCATATGTTTTTTATCAATGTCCCTGCCCGGGTCCGATTTTTCCCGCAAAGTCACAAAATGATTTACGGCAGGCAGACCGGCTCTACAGTAGGGGAGAGCCGGGACAGTTGAAACACTTTTTAATTAAACGTAATTTACAAAGCGATCATATCGCACTGAAAGCTAATATTTTGTCCCTAGCAACCTACAGCTGTCATCTGTCAAATACAGTTGCATTTTCAGCTTTGAACAAAACCGTTCAGGAATTATTACAGCAAAAGTGGGACGTGCGTAATGTTTCATTCGTCCCTCCTGGCTGGGACAATTGAAACAGCATGGGGGGACGGATGAAACATACAGTTTAAGCCATTTAAACTTACCACAACTTCAATATTTTACTACATATCATGAATGGTACTCCCAAAAGGTGTTATTTTAGATAGATTGTTGCTGGGCTATACGTCTTCGTGAATGTCTGTTAACAACTAATCGCCGTCATCATGAAGCGGTTATTGAAATATCATGCACTGTGGATGAGTCTGCCATTTTTATAGCTAGAACAGTACGTTTTCCCATTTATATCATGTTTCTATTGTGGAAAATGTCGTTTCACTAGGTTTTTACGTGGGTTAGGGCACTGCACATCCAAATAAGTGCCCTTAACGACCCACAGTCCGTCAGTCTCCATAGGATAACGTGGGAAAACTCGACCCCCTACCTGGTGGGCCCAAATATATTTTCATCTTTCTAAAACTGCTTTTCCATGTCTCACCTCCATAAATTATTGTATAAACACAGATATTTGTGCATTTACTTAAAATAGATGGAGTTACAGCCAGGTCAGGGTGGTTGAAACAGCTATTTCAATCATCCAGACATAGATATATGCCATTATAGCCTGTTTTGCTTTCCATGTAAACAAGCATGCAATATGAAAGTCTGGGATTGTGGAGAACACTAAATGGTCTACTGATTAAGCATGTAGTCGAACCTTTAAATGAAAAACACTTATTAATAATCGAAAAAAATGTAACCGCTAATGAAGTTTACTTTGGACCATCAAAACTCATTTATCGCCTGTAACTCCGTGATAAAAGGAAATAACAGCAAGCTATTTGGCTGATAGAAGGAGGTTAACATGCTCTACATTTTGACCAAAGGAAGTCTGTCTATCATCATTGCACTCTGAGAAAACTGGAATATTTCATCCGTCCCGCGTTTCAATCGTCCCGGCTCTCCCCTAACACATTCTAAAGGGTCACAGATTTTAGTGTAACGCTGGAAAAGCCTTTGTTGTTGTATCCAGCCAGGTAAAGGGCCTATATGTATTTTAATTTAATTTTAGAAGTTATTTGTTGTGGTTATGTCTGATACTAGAGCAGGGCCATCACAGGAAAGAAGGAAAGAAACGAAGAACAACTAAAAGCTAAAGGGAGAGTGACAGACCCGAGTCAATATCAGTCAGGTTTTGAACAGATGGAGACAATTACAGGATTGTAAATGATTTAAAACCGACCCTAAATATGTCTATTTCATTCATAAAATAACTTTACAATGCACGTTGTGGTCGTAGCCTACATCCGTTGCCAACATTGAATTACACCCCCCTTCCATTTAGCACCTGGTTTTTTTTATTACTTTTCAGTCCATGTTTGTGTTGGCCTATTTTCTTTTTGTCCCCCTGTACCTGTGTAAAGCTTCCTTGGGTTTCAGAAAATGCGCAAGATAAATCGAAGTCATTATTATGTTGGTTGCTACAACAAACTACATATTCTTTTGTTTTAAATGAATGAATTTCTGTCTGAGCAAAACATTGATCGCAACTAGATGACCTCCTGGTAACGCTAACTCTGTAGCCTAATAGGTATGGTAAATAACACTATAACCTCTTTTTTCTGAAGCGGCCTAGACTGGGTAAACCCATCCCGATCTGCCGGCGATTTGATTTCACCCTGCAACTAAGGCTGGAAACCTGTACGTTTATTTATCCGGCTTCCATTACAGTTTTGCGGGGACCAATCACAAAGTGGCTTGCGTGCTATTGGCGGATTTACCACGATGACGATAGAGAAGCGACCAAGCAGCTTTTTGTTTACATTCAACATGACGGCCACCGAAGAGCAGCAACCTACGTCACCCGGATCGTTGGTCTGATTGGTTGAAGGACTATCCAATTGCGTACAGAGTCATTTGAACTATGCACGTTGATCACGCCTCTGGTGCAATAGTACTGTACATACAGACAGACTCCCCAGACTAATGTTCAAAGATTGAGCTTGGTCTGGTGATAGCCAGACTAAAAGCGGCCGCTAGTATCAACACAAACTTAAAGTTACAAATAGTCACTTTAACTGGAAAGACCGCTGCACTTAACTGTCATCATGACCAGCCGGCGGTCGCCACCTAATTTCTTAGGATATCATATAAATTGTTTTTTACAAAAGTTTTCGTAAACCTTGAGAATGAGGTGTGTGTGTGTGTGTGTGTGTGTGTGTGTGTGTGTGTGTGTGTGTGTGTGTGTGTGTGTGTGTGTGTGTGTGTGTGTGTGTGTGGGTGTGTGTGTGTGTGTGTGAGTAGACTCAAATATGATGTGTTATCACAGAAAATGCAGCACGATCAGTATAATAACAGCATGTTGCTGACATGATTTCAGTGTTTCGTTTCAGTGTTTCTCACTTCCATCATATTGCTACATTGCTGTCCAGTTAAAATGTCATCTCCATATTTTTTCCATATCTCCTTTAAGGTTGCTATATAAGACATTCAAAGTCCGGGCTATGATTGCCTGCACACGGCTTACAAGACACACAGAGGGAGTGTGACATTATTCTGCTCAGGACGCCATTACTCCACTATGTCTTGACATATCTGCTACAATACTGTTCTGAATGTTGTACAGAGCCCATTTAAAGCTGCTATAGACAATATGTTCATATTAACAATAGAACATATTGATGTGTGATGTGAATGATGTGAAGGGTGTCAGTAGCAGTGACAGTTTTTATCAGCTCTATGGTCAGGCCTTTAGATACCCAAAGTGGATCTTGAGTTGAGATTCTTCTGGCAAGAGAAACATTTTTTGTTTGTTTTCTAAATTTGGTTTGTGCATATAATTAGTTTTTATTTCTTTCTGCAATTTTCTTTTTTACCTTTTCTGTTTCTGTTTTAGCTTATATATTTGACATTTGAATTGAAGCTCATAATGCCATTTGTTATTTATTTATTTTACTTAATTTAGTTTGCAATTCCAGAAAAAGAATCGTAGGGATGAGCTTATGAGATATGAGGCTAGATATTTTCTTGCCTTTTGTTTGTCCTAAATCAAAATACTGATCTAATGTTGTCTTTTCCTCGTGTTAAAGTTACAGTTTTTTCTGGTATTACTTGACTTTATGAGTGAAATTAGCCATAGTGAATGCATCCAGTCAACATGTCTTCAACAGATTTGATAACTGGGGCAAAGAAATGGTGAAAAGACACTCAAAACATGATTCTAGCCTATATGTATGTTTTTATTTATTTATTTATGTTTTTTTAATGTATTTATTTATTTATTCATGGATGAACTGTGGGTGACTTTAATGCCACTGTCGGTCTCATTCACCGGTATACTCTATACTCATACTGTATAGTGATCTGCTGCACTGGAAGTGTGTCAACTTCCTGAAAGACTGGTTAAAACCGAAAGTAAAATAAGTTCCGCCCTTTTGTGTGCATTTCTCGGTGGTAGCATATATCTGTAGGCTGTTGGTGACACGGTAAGTCCTTTTTTGATTAAAGTGCTCATTAAAGAAAAGGATAATTTTTGACTATTTGGTTCCGGTGTGGCGCAGCACATTTTGTCCAATTAAATAATTCAAGTTACAGCAGAAGTTTGTAAGACGTGATGGCGCCTGTTGATAGTGCTGTAACACTGACTGTGTTGTCTTTCGTTCTTTATGCAGGGATTTCAGTGGTTGTTGTTTAAGATTGATTTATTTAAATCAGTTATTTTAGGCTATTTACTAATTCAATGCACCGCCAGAAGAGTAGTTTTCAGTCCCGTTTGTTCATTTGTTCTCTGCTGTAAACCGACTTCCAGAGCCGTTTAGAGCAGAGGCCCATCAAGTCACTCTCAGATCCAGATGTGAATTCAATAATGTAAAAAAAAGCTTTTTAATTCGGTGTAAAGGGTTTATTAATTATAGGCTGATTAGTGGCTTTGTTAATCTTAATGACTTGCATTTAGCCTAGGCCTACTACTTCTTTATAGATTGGTAACTGTCATTTATTAGACCAAGTTGTGAGTTGGCAGGTTGTGGTAAATCCTCCTTCAGCATGATACTTTACTGTTACACATGAAGCTCAGTGTACTCGTGAATCATAGGGAGTATATTACTTAAAACTCTTGTATAGGCTAATGTAAACAATAACCCTGATGATGTCATCAGTTGGTTGCCTAATTAAAGATGCTATCAACTTGCATTATGGGAAATGAAGTGGTTTTGGAACTTGACTCATACCAAGGACTGAAAGTCAGGATGGCTCGGGCCCTGTTATTATTTTTTATTTAAGGTGCTCATGTTATTCTTTTTGGCTTTTTCCCTTTCCTTTATTGTGTTATATATCTTTTTTGTGCACGTTATAGGTTTACAAAGTGAAAAATCCCAAAGTCCACCCAAAGGAACTTACCATCTCCCACAGAAAACACTATTCACAAACTGCTCCAAACAGCTCTATTGTAGTCCAGCCTTTACTTCAGAGACAAACGTGGTCACTTTGTGACACGTTATAATGCTCGCCTAGCTGCTAGCATGGCACTCCCTCATACTCTGCTTCTGACTGGCTAGTAGTCCTTACCTAGCTACTGAGCATGTGCGACTCCCAACAAAGATGTCACAGAAGTGAGATGTCTCACTCTGTATCTAAAACAGAGAGCTCAACACACAGGGTGAAAAGAGGAGCTGCAGCAATGTGCAGTATGACAAAAATATGGTGTTTTTTCACAATTAAACCATTTAAACCTATTCTGGTACAACCTCTAAATGGACCTTTTTCACAGCAGACATTTTGACTTATAGTAGGAAAAGCACAGCTGAAATTGATAACCTTAACCATGGCTCAATTCCATCAAGTGTCCCAGTAAGCTATTTCAGTGAGTCAGCATGCACAACACCAGGGCCTCTCCTAAGTGGAATGCAGCCATCATTAATGGTTTTAAATACACATGTGTTTTTCCTACTGCCGTGAAAAAGGTCTATACAATTATGAACCTGAAAATAAGCATAATATGAGCACTTTAAATATGAGTCGCCAACTTTATAAAAGAGTCATATTAAATAGCTGTACTATTAGACCACTTTCCTTCAGGAAAAATCCTGCTGACAGCAAAACACCTGGACAAAAATCAAGTTATTAACAACTTGCTAATATTTACTGGAGTAAACTGTAACAACACTTTATGACAAATAAATTAAATGTAGATGGCTTTCTGGTATTTGCTGGGATTTTATAACTGCAGACCTGATGGCTCATTACAGAGAAACTTGTGACTTTTCCAGCAGGTGTAAGTGGGTGTAAGTGTAAGTGGGTGAATAGTCCATACACTATTTATATTACTGCAGCCCTAGTCCAGCACATATACACGTAACCTCCTGTAAAACTTCTCATCTAGCTTATTGTCAAATGATTACATTGAAGGCTAATCTGGAAACTGATTTCCTCTCTTCTGTCTGTTCAGTGAGCAGACATGCAGGTTCAGGAGCTGCTTCTTGAGACTCTGGATACGTTGCGTAAAGAAGACTTCAAAACGCTTCAGTGGTACCTCTCGATGGAGGTTTTGGCTGGCTGCAAACCAATACCTGAGTCCCATCTGGAGGACGCATCCCGGACCGCCACTATCCGTAAGATGATAGAGAGCTACAATGAAGAGTTGGCTGTCAAAGTCACAGTTGAGATTCTGAAGAAGATGAAGAACAATTACGCTGCAGAGAAGTTAGAGAACAAATACGCAGGTACAGTGGATGTTTAAGCTCATGAGTCAAAGTAAGCAAAATCAGTTACTTTGTCATGTCTTTTTTGTCTGATTTTCTGCAATCATCTGCAGGAGGAAAAACAGCAGCACCCTCCGCGTCCTCCTCTGCTGTAGCTCCTGCTGCTCCCGCCACACTGACGGCTCAGCAAGGAAGTGTGATCATCGCCCCACAATTCAATAGTAGCACCGCTGGAACAATGAATATAACCTTCAATAAATAAAACTCACAGAACGCAAGCTCACCTGGATAATGAAATGCACACATTTTTAAAAAGTATTGATGTGATTGGCAACCATAGTAAGCCTATAGTGCACAAGTGGAAGTCCTCCAGCTCCATCTTTACTGTTTTTAAAGAACCTCAAATCTCCATATTTAGGATTTATAAGCAGTAGGCAAGCTTAATACATGCTTTATTACAGTGTTTCTCAAAGTTTTTAAGACCAAGGACCACTTACCCATTAAACAAAACTCACGGACCACCTAACTGTCAAAATATTCCCCAAACCAATAAGCATCCTACTTCAACAGTATATTACAAATTACAGCCAAATTAAATGACGGTTTAACAACAGTCACTCATTGTCTTAGTTGCCATCTCAATGGGAAGAATGGTGCTGTTAATGCAGTAACCGTAAACTTCATTTTTCTGCATTTTCTTCAAATGTCACGTGATCATTTGTGATGTAAATGGGAGGCAGTGTTGCAAAACGGGTCTGCTTCATTGATGAAGTCCGACAACACGAGAAAACAGCCAGTTTAAATGTTTAAGTTAACATACAAGTTTATTTGAAGTTTGAAATAACGCAGCTATGCTCCTTACTGTTAGGCGATGGAGTTGCTGAACAACAGTTTGAGAAACACTGTAAATAAAAAAAACATGATATTTTACCAAATCTACTTGTGGACCACCAGTGGACCACTTTTTGAGTTTGTACAGTATTTGTAACTTCTAGACATTTTATATAATTACATCTATGTTTCAGTATAATGTCATTCATTATCTGTTTTTACACAAGCAAACACCTATGTGCCCACAGGAGGAGTTGACAAATACTTTACTGAACTGGTCTGCTTACAACTATGTTGTTATAAACCGTTAATTCAATGTTTACTTAAAAAAGACGGAGTTTAGTGTAATCCTATTTTTTATATAATAAATATGTACATGCTTGATAACTTTATGAGCTTTTATATTATTTCATTGAAGGTTTTTTTTATTTTTTGGACCAGCATTTACAGCTGATGTTTTTAAGTATCACATAGAAAATCCAATTTTAAGGCCAAGTACTAATTTTAATGTGATGTGATGCTTTCTAAATAAACAACAACAAATCAAGTCAAGTAATCTTTGCTTTTTTTAACACTATACAGTAGATAGAGGGGCTCTAAATAATAAATGCGTAAATGTATAATCCGTAAGAGTTTTGTCCTGGGAAAAGCTAACTTTGTCAGTGACAATGTAAACCTATATACATAGATCATCATCATCATCATCATCATCATCAACTTTATTGCCAGACTCAAGGTCCATTCAGAAGACACAGACATGACATACAACATACATTAAAAAGAGAAAGATAAACATATACATACACTACCGAACAAAAGTTTGGGGTCACTTAGAAATTTCCATTATAGAAAGAATACCAGCTGAGATCAGTTGCATTGTTTTTTTTAACCAGGGCAGCAGTTTTCAGATTACATTATGTGCTTACATAATTGCAAAAGGGTTCTCCAATGTTTTCTCAATTGGCCTTTTAAAATGATATCAGATTAGTAAACAGAATGTGCCTTTGGAACATTGGATGAATGGTTGCTGGGGGGTGTTGAGATATCTCTAAGGACGTCCCGGGACATGTATTTAAAAACAAAAAGAAAACAAATTGTCCAAAAAAACCTTGACGAAAGGAGACACAAATTCAGAAAAATAGCAACAAAAACATTGAAACGGAACAAAAACTTTGGAAAAAGCCCAGTTTTGAAATTACGCCTATGTCCAACACGTTTAAAAGTGAGATTTAAACACCTCCGTCACATCTGCAGGTGCTTGTCATCTCTACCTGGTGTCAGCAGGTGGAGCCACTGCCGCTGTAACAAACCACTTCTCATTTCACAGAGGAAGACTAAGACAGAAAAAAATAAAGTGTGCAACAGACGCAAGAACACATCTGCAAATGAATGAATTAATGAATTAAGTTAATTGTTTGGTGTTTGTATAAGTGGAACTTATGTGAGACATTTAATACTGTTGATGTCAAATAAATCCAGTTAAATATTGGGAAATTAGTCAATAAGAAGCTGAATGTATCATTTCCTTTTTAATGAGATTTTTGTGACTTTTTTTTTACGAATTAAAGCATGACTGTGTTACTTCTGCGGGGATTTTCCTTCTGAAATAGTTTCAGATCATCATTATCCATTATTGTGACCTGCTGCATTTGCCATTTTGGATGGATAACATTTTTGATAACTGTTCTCTCTCTTTAGTGCTGCCATTGTCATCACATGTTGCTGTTTTTATGTCTATAGTAACCCAGAGTGACAAGGACTCTTGTTAGCTTGTAGTTATTAGTTTTTGTATGAAGTTTTATTATTTATTTTTAAAAAAGGAGCACACTTATTATCTTTATTTTCGTTACTTCTCCTGTGTGCTTCAAATTCTTATGATGAATATTTTTAAAGTATTTTTTTGTATTATAGTATTTCAATTCAATTTGTAATTGGCTACTGAATCTATAACAAATGCACTACATGACCCTTAGCTCTCAAAATATTCTCTATGTTCTAAAAGCAATATTGCATGTGTTGTATAAAGTCCATATAACTGTGACTCTGATATGGACTTATCACAGGGATAAACAACATGTAACGATGGTCAACCACAGTGGATTTCCTCAGACAAAGAGAGACACAGTCAAGTGAAAATGTAATTTTGCTGTGGGAAATGTCTCGTTGTGGTTAGCATTCGTGCTTCTCGGTCATGTGAGTTTTTATTAAAGGAACTGTTCAACTCTGCCTTTCTTTCTTTCAGTGTCATTCTCTGTAACATAAACTTAAACTTGTATGTGATTGTGGTTTTGCAGTTGTCAAACTTCCTGTCCAACAGCCTAAGTTAGAATCTAAAAGTAGTTTATTACCACTCAATGCTACTACATCTTCAGTAGATTGATCAGGACCCATCAAATTACCGGAGCCACTACGGTAAGACATTCACTTAGATATTAAAGAAAACAGTAAGTGCTTATCGTCTGGTCTTACTCGAGCTATCACAAGGATGCTTAAACATGCTAAAACATGACTTTGTCACAATTATGTTTACAATTATTTACCTGTTTACCTGTGATTTACATGATTGTTTTCTAATATTGGTCATATGCATATGTATTGTATTTTGTGAGTGTTTCCTGTGATTCTGAAGACACTGAAGTTCATTTTTCTTTGTTTTTTGTAAAATTGGAGATTCATGTTTTGTAAAAAAGACCCTCCTGATCTGTCAAATCTTTGACACTGAACATTTAACCTACCAAGCTCAAAAGGTTCTTGTTCTACAGTGATGCTGTATGATTGTTTGGTTGTTTTAGGCCTTTTTGCCATTTGGCATGAGATATAGAGGCTAAACAGGAATGACATTTTACAGACTGTTGGTAGCCCATGAAAAGTTAATTAATATGAACATGTCATGTATTGATAGATAACACTCTCAGAAAGAATGCTGTGTTGTAAAAAATAAAATATAGTTCCAGTACAACTGAAACATTAACAATATGGTGTCCCCTGTACTTCAAAGAACTCAACAAATAAATAAATATTTGAAACTCTTATGGGAAAATTCATAGCAATCATCCAACAATGAAAAACTAGACTTGACATGTTTGAAGGCTGTAGCTTTTATGCTGGATTGGGCTGCACCTTCAACATTCAAGAAATTGTATGCTTATTTGCAAACTGAAAGCTTATTTTTCCTCTTTTTAGTGATCAGAAATGCAGGTTCCTCTTCTGATCTTAGACACTCTGGATGAGCTGGGTGCTGACGACTTCAAGAAGTTTCAGTGGCACCTCACTCAGCCTGTGCTGGACGGATGTCAGCCCATTCGTAAGGGCCATCTAGAGAATGCAGACCGACAGGACACCGTCAGTAAGATGATAGACAGCTACGGTGAAGAAACAGCTGTGAAGGTGACTGTTGAAATCCTGAAGAGGATGAATCACAACAACGCTGCGGAGAAGTTAAATAAAACAGGTGATAGATTCTAGAAAGTGCTCAGGCTGATCTATCAGTCAAGGTTTCCATCTTGAGCTTAATTCTGCAAAAGCCTTATTTTCAGTGGAAAATTATCCTGTATTTTTCTATCTTTCATCACCAGGTGGATCAACAGCTGGACAACCCCCCCCTCCTACACCTCCCTCCTCCTCCTCCTCCTCCTCATCTTCCTCGGGTTTGACCTCTACAGCTGGTGCCACAGTTTGTGCCCAGGGTAAAAGTGTCATCGTGGCACCCAACATCACAGGCACCAGCTCTGGTGTATCAATTAATATGAACATAAATAACTGATTCTGTTTTTGATGTTAAATGGTTTTACACCTCATTAAAATGTTTGTAAAACATATTGTGCATGTCCGAGTGTATAAGCTGAAAAGCCTGCCAGAGGGGTTTCTTGAATTAAAGTTGATTGATTTCTGCAGACATAAAAAAAAAAAAACTGAATTTAAAGCTAGACTATATAACATTTGAAAAAATAAACAACATATTTGTCTTGCAATAGAAAAGCTGAATGCAAAAGCAATAAAACACACCCTTAATCAATATAATAAACTCAGGGGTGTTGTTGCTAGAGCCTTACTTGGCTACTGTTGTTGTTTTAGCATTGTCATATACACATTTCAATCGTTTTATCACAAAAGTAAAACAAAAAGTAAACACACTGAATGTTGCACAACTTTACTGCTTTGGTTCACTCAACGCTCTCACCAGATCGACCGCAGCAGGCAGCTCTTTTCAGTGAAACAGATCTAAAAACCGACTGTACAATATACCTGGTAGAGAAAGTCAGCGACTAGTTTCAGAAACACAACTCAAATGAATGCTAATGTCGCTCCAAATCTGCTGTATTTGAATATTTGCAACCGTTCACTAAAAACGTTAGCCATTGTGGTGCTGTAATATGTCAGTGTTGTTTAAAGCTGGCTTCCGCTTTCCAGAAAATCCGTAAATTTATAAAATTTATAAAATTTATATATATATATATATATATATATATATATATATATATATATATATATATGATTTAAACTAGGTTATGGATGTGAAGTATGGCAAACAAATGAGAGTATATGCATATATATACATATATATATATATATGTATATATATGCATAATAACTTTACTTCCACTTCACCACGTGTCAATCATGTCAAACATCACTCTGCAGACAACATGAAACTTCTGACGTGGAGGATCATTCATGCAACAATTTCAGCCGGAAGCTCCCCAAACTGATCCACGTGACCAAATCTAGGCCAACAAGTAAAGGAGTAGTACTTTCTGTGGAAGGGGAAATGAATAACTTGATTGTGTGACGAATTAATAACACGTGTGTGTGTATAAAGCTTTTATAAATCACTGTTCTTGCGTCGTATCGACTTCTGAATCATATTTATGCCACTGTCTGTACCGGATGTATGTTTACAGCAGCTGACGTATTTGTCTGCACCTTGCTTAATGTTTGGTGTTTGATTCGAGACCCGGAAGCCAGATTGCCACCTACAGAGCTATGCTATGAAACCACAAAAGAACCGGAAAACATTACATAAATGGTTATAATTTGTTTATAAACGACGCAATTAAAGAACCGACGCACTGGATTTAACGATTAACATCACTGTAATTTACCTCCGTTATACCGTTTAGACTGCTTGCTAGCTTGCTCTTTAGCCATCTGGCAAGATTGTCGCTTGCTAACGTAAGCAGTTGGTTACCGTTAGCAAGTTGGCAATGGCTGTGGCGCACAGAGGTTGTGTTTTGGCTGGATATTTATTCCTACTACTGCTGACTCGGTGCAAGGCGAGAATACACTCGCTCACCCTGAAGGTAATGCGACTATCTTAAATAAGAGGTATGTTAGCTAGGGAGCTAACGTAGAGTAGTAGCTAGCTACTCTGGTTGGGCATTTTATTAGCTAGCTAGTATGCTTTAATTAGCTTTGACAGACTGTGATCCAAATGTGGTGTCGTGTTGTTGTGACAATAAAACTAGGAGTCAATAAAAGTAATAGAACATAACTTATAAGGATGATAGTTCATTTGCTAACAGTATTGGAATGTAACCTACAGTAGTAACGTTAAAATGTTGTACTTTACTCGAGTATTTCCATTTGATGTTACTGTACAATTCTGACGTTACTCCACTAGCTACATTTTGGAGGCACATGCTGTGTTTTTTTACTCCACTATATGTATTTGACAACTAAAGTTATTTTGCAGTTTTAGGTTTATTTAGATTTGGATATTAATACAAATATGAATCATACATTCTAAAGTATTATTAATGACAGTGTTAAGCTACTCAGCAGTATATCAAGTAATTAAAAATGATCCCCACCTTTACCAGATGCAACGTGAAAGTGATAGTTAGAAAGAATAGTGCATGGGTCAATCAAATATCAAAATCACACACACAATCAAATATCAGAAACACAAGTTGGTACTAATGTAATATAAGAGTTAAGTGAGTATAAATTATATGTACAAAAATATATCAATTGCCATAGTTGCAGATGATAATGTACCTGTGAATGCGAGTCCAGTTCCAGTTAGTGAATGAGTCCAGAGGGACCTCAGCAGCGTCTTCTAATGTCCATTCTGCGACTGATTGGGGATGAATTAAAAAGTACTCATTAATGCATAATTAATTTTAATCCAGTAATCTAACATATTATTCAGGATATTGGGTACTTTTACTTTGGTTGCCTTGAGGATATTATGCTAATACTTTTTAGTATTATTGCTACAGTATGGTATTGCTCCTTTTACTTCACTAAAATATCTGAATACTTTTTCCACCACTGTTTGCTAGTGAACGTGAGCTGCAACTGCTCAGTGACTTAACCGTTCACCCCAACCGCTCAGCTCTCCCACTTTTTATTTGATCTTCTTCCCAGAATGAAACTCGGTTTGCCGTCGACCTCAACACCTTCGGTTTCTATGCTAATGGGACTCTGGATGTCAACCTGGTTTCTCTGCGCCTTCAAGAGCAGCTGGTGAACTACAGTAATTACCCTGTAAGAAGTTTTTGTTTTTTGTACGTGTGTATGTTTGTGAGAGTTGATTTTACAATCATATTCTCAAAATGTTTATTATTGAATAAATGAAAAGGAAGAATTGCAAGCTGAGATCAATTTATATTTGTGTTCAAGCATGAGCATAAGCAAAATATACAACAAGGCCAGCCTTATCGTTTACATAATCCCACAGTTTCTCCTGATTATCTGTTAAACAGCACGTGCGCTGTATTTACAGAGGGATAAAGCCAACTGGCCAATCAATCAACATGCTGATAATGTCATCAGGCCATTACTTATGTGATATGGAATGTGATAGGAAAATAAATCTCTTAAGTTGTCACATGAAGATCATAAACAGTGTAATAAAATGTGACAGTAAGGTAGTCTGCAGTTTGGTATGCAGTACCTTATGTCTTCAGATGTCAAGAGCTCATCAATGTTCAGCCTCATCACATCATTTATGGATTGGTTCACCCAACATGGAGGATCAAGAGAACTGAATGGTTGAGAAAGTATTAGAACAATGTAGCAACATTGCTTCTTTTGATAAGTGAAGAATATGAATGCGTATTTGATACGAATACATTGGCTTATCTATATCAGTCAAATTAATATAAAAATTACAAATGAATGTTTGTTTGTTTTGTTTTTTTGTTTTTTACAATGGCAGTGATAATGGGTTGTCTACTTAGAATAAAGAGCTTCTTGGATCCTCATCCTTAACTTTTATACTAACCCTTATGAACATTGCATTATTCATCAAATATAAACATCAAAAAGCACATGTCAGTTGTCACTTAGCCGTTTATAAGTTGGAGAATTGAAATAAACTGCATTTTAGAAAGTCATATTTATATTTAGAAAGTTTTTGTCTCGAGTAGTCAAAGTGCACTGTGGGCGGTCAATTTATTGGAGTGATTAAGTGTTTCCAGCAGCAGTGAAATGCCAGGCCATCTAACACAAGAATCACAACTACTTACTAATTTGCATTGTAGCTTGTGCCATGAATCGTTTCACCTGCAGTGTTTTGACTGCTCATTTTACTTTGACCATTGCAAGCTGGTGGGCAAAATTGGGAGCTATAAAATGGAGCCAGTGTTATAATATCTGGGGTGTTGAACGATGACACAGGGAAATATTGTATTTATACTGGAAATACTCATGTATTTTATCATCTCTCTTTAGGTTGGTTTCAGCCTCTCCAGGTCACGTGTGAATGGAGTCCTGTCCTACACAGTGAGTACATCAATTATAAATATTTCTGTAGAAAAGGACATTTCATTCATCATCAGTTCATCATACTTGTTTTAAATAGTCACACTATTATGCTGTCAAGGAAAGCTTTTGTCTAATGTCCTATGTTATAAATTGAACTAATTTAAGATACTGATGTATCACATTAATGATATTTCAGGGTAAGTTTAGTGGTGAAATGTGAGTTTGGCTGTTCAAATGTGATTGTTTAACAGTTTTTTGTGATTTATTTATTTTTCCACAGGCAGAGGAGACAGAGACATGCCCACTAACTCTCACAAAGTTGACAAGCAGCGAGCCTCTCATTCTTTTCCTTATTGATATCAAAACACTCAGGTGTGTATGTTTCAGCATCAGTGTTCTGAAGTGTGTATTACTGTGCCCTGGCAGCCTAATCTGATAGATGACTATTAGGGTTGTTAGAACGAATTCCAAAAGTCTAATATAATTTGAATAGTAAAAAAATCAATACTATTCGAATGCTGAAAGTACTATTCAAATGTGATTTTTAAATAAATAGGTTGGCTAACGTTAGCTAATCTCCCACGTCTGATGAACAATAAGTTACGAAAGTGTGAAACACAAGGCATTGTAAGCTAACGTTACGTACCGAGTAATGTTAGTACAGGTTGGAGTGACGGGCTGCGGCTGGAAATCGGAAGATGGACAGGAAATAGTTTTAACATGACTTTAAAATCGACATCCACCGAGCCAAAATGCTTATGTTATCATTAATTAGCTCGTTCTGGTTTCCCAACAGTGTCGCGAGTTATAGGAGCTTAGCTGGGAGCTTCATGGAGACAGCTAAAGTTAATGTTAGGGCCGGATAGCTCAGTTGGTAGAGAGGGCGCTCATATATAGAGGTTTACTCCTCGACGCAGCGGGCACAGGTTCAACTCCGACCTGCAGCCCTTTGCTGCATGTCATTCCCCTTCTCTCCCCTTCAATTTCTTCAGCTGTCCTGTCAATAAAGGCCAGTAAAATAATGTTAAAAAAAGAAGTTAATGTTAGCTGCCCTACAGCTGTCAGAGTTAGCTTTGACTTCATATATTACCTTCTAACAGCTGTATTCTCAGTAACGTGACAATCTGCAAGAAACAGGTTGCTTTTAAATCACTAACATAGTAGTGACAGCACCGTTTGGCTTAGCTAGTTATCAATGCCGTTAGCATCGTGGCTAACACTATTGTTACTTAGTTTATGACATCATTTCGGCTGTGCTTTCTAACATGATTTCATTGTGCTAACTGAGCAACGTTAGCCTTTACGACCGAGCCGCTTCAATACACTTGTTAGATCATGTTTCATTACAGAGTTCTCTGTTGATTTGTGTTTGTCGCTGTGTGCGTGGTGGAAAATAACGTAAACAGAGAGCAGCGTGCCAGAAATGCAATGTGCCATGACGTAGATCCCCTTCAAGGCCAGGCAGATGTTGGAAGTCCCTCTAGTGGACAGAACGTGTAACGACAACCACATGCTTATAGTGGTATTGACAATGCATAAGCCTGAGTAGTGTAATACATATTTATACAGGCTGCATATGAGCATTAAATATTTGAGTATTAAAAAAATAACATGAAATTCGAATGGTATTATAGAGGAAGACTGACCGCTCTAATGACTATGTAATGTGTGTTTGTGTAGAGTCAATGTGAGAGCTATGGGTGAACAAGACAACCTCTTGAGAGCAAAGTCAAAGGCTGAAGCGCCTAAAGGTCAGTGCCGCTCACACTTTACAAAATCAATCAGTGTTTTTGCTTCACTTTAATATTTAAGCACCATAATGAATGATGGAATCATTTTAAACAGACTTTACTTTGAAATATCCTGTGAGAATTTAAAAACGGCTGAATTCTACCAGCATTTTGTGAAACCCAAGGAATATGACGGGGTAGTTTCGTGTGTCCTGTACCTGCATTTCTTTCCTGTAGGTCTGAGGAAAACCAGGCAGGAACCTGCTAATGCTGCCAATACACCAGATGGGAGTAAACCATCAACAAATGGGGACGAAAAAGCAAGTGACCCAGACAAAAAGGATGATAAGTCTGTGGAGCCGAATAAAGAAGTTCAGAAAGAAGAAAAGCCGGAAGTTGAAGAAACTGAATTCCAGGTAAAAGGTGTTTGTGTGCCTGCTTCTGTTTGTGTCATCTATTCATAAAATCAATTTCTAATCTGTATTTGCGTCTAGCTTGGGAAGAACAAACAACTGACTTTGGCTCTGGACAAAGTTAACGGCTCCTACAACTTCTCGGTAAGAACACCTTTCTTAACCATTATATGTGATGTGAACAGTGTTTGATGTGCTTTACGGTTTGCATGACATTTTTTATTTATTTATTTTTTATTTTTTTTTATAATATATCTCCGTCCCTCTTCCACAGTTCCACATGGTGGTCGGCTTGCTGGCGGAGGGTCTGTACAGCCTCAAGTTCCACTACTGTCAGAACAGGGTGCCTGGAATCAAATTCCCATACTCATTCTCTGTAAGTTGAGCGTGTTTGTGTTAGTTTGTTTGTGCATGCTCAGGTGTGTGCACGTGTTAACTTGAATATATCCTCTGCAGGTGGAAGTGACAGAGACGAATCCTGACGGCTACCTGTCTGCGGCAGAAATTCCTCTGTCTCGCCTTTACATTTGTATGGCTGGAGTCTTCTTCACTGCTGCCATGGTCTGGGTGTACACACTCATGAAGCACAGGTACACATGCATGCAAGCACACTGACACAAATACAGTATTGTGTAGCAGAATCTTGCAGCTTCCTTATCTAAATATGCCAAATCACTTTGCAGTGTCATGGTTTTAATGTCCTGTGAAGTTGTTACAACACCCTCATTATAATCACATTCTAGTGGCTCTGTGAGGCTGTACTGTAGAACAGTGTTGCATTGACCTATATGCTAACAGCAGCATATTAACACGCTCACAATGACATGCCAATGTAGTGTGTATAATGTTTATCATGTTCACTGTCTTAATTTAGCTTGTTAACATGCTAATATTGGCTAATCAGCACTAAACTGAAAGTAGAGCTGAGGCTGATTAGTTTTGAAGGTATTTGGTCCTTAAACCAACATTATGTAATTTTTTGAGTTGATTCTTAGCAAAAAACCCTTTGTTCTTTCACAAATGTGTGCTAATTCATGTGTAATTACTTCCACCAACTAATCAAAGTATTCTCGTAAGTGTAGAATCAGACATTCAGAATACATAGGAGCGACTCGCTCGAATGACGGCACCTCCATCTTTAAAATACATTAGCCAAAGAGGGACATACCTCCGCCTTTCGCCCTCTTACACCTATTGGCACCATGGCGAATGCAAGGGAGAGATTACTTGCCAGGGAAGCGAAAAAGAGAATTAAAACGACAACGCGACAGGCAAAGCAACAAGACCAAAGTTAATATTGGAGTGGCTAGAACAGCTGCGTGTAAAACGATGGGGAGAGCTAATTTCGGGTTCGGCCACTGTAGGAGGAAGGGCTAGAAAGTAAGTCAGTTGGTTGTCATATACAATTTTTCCGCTAGATGGGATAAGTTCTTACACAATGTAGCTTTAACCAAAGTATTGGACAAATGAAAAATGTGCACTGATGATGACACTAGATGAAAAGTTAATGGATCCCCAAAATTATTACAATTTACCCTGACCGTAACGATGTCCGTTTCCATCCATTTTCAACCTGTAGACCTTGTTCACGGGAAGGATGTTTTGACTCGTCATTTAAGTTAACATCGGCTCAGTTCCATTAAGTGTCCCAGTAAACCATGCATGCACAACGCCAGGAGCCTGGAACTAGCTCACCTAAATGGAATGCAGTCGTTTTTAAATATAAATTACACCTGTGTGTTCCCGGCTATGACATGACATCTCATTGATCACTGTAATGGCACCATTTTAATACTATATAACATGTTTAAACATCTTCCCCTGTGTCTTTTTTTTTTTTTTTTTTTCAGGTACAGCGTGTTTAAGATCCATTGGCTGATGGCAGCACTGGCCTTCACCAAGGCCACATCATTGGTTTTCCATAGTGTAAGTACACCATCACCACTGAGCAGACTATTGGCTTCTATCTCATGTTTGTATTTGACTTTTATTGTTATTTCTGTTTATTCTGTCTGTACTGCTCGCTGTGCTCACAGCACACCTTGATTCTTTGTCTTTTACGGAGCCTCTCTCTTTCTGTCTCTCTCAGATAAACTATCACTTCATCAACACTAAGGGGCATCCTATTGAAGGCTGGGCCGTCATGTATTATATCACACACCTGTAAGTATACTTTCTCCGGGATTTGAAGTGCAATGTAATTGAAGACTACTTTGTTGTTGTTTTTACAGTTTGTATTGTATGTACTTTCCAGGCTCAAGGGGGCACTCCTGTTCATCACACTGGCACTAATTGGCACCGGCTGGGCTTTCGTTAAATACATCCTGTCTGACAAGGAAAAGAAGATCTTCATGATTGTCATCCCCCTGCAGGTGTGTGTGCATGAGAAACGGTAGTTGTGTGGATTATTTACTCAGTGAATTTGTTTTGGTGACCCCACTCACCCTTTATTCTCCAGGTCCTGGCTAATGTCGCATTTATCATCATCGAGTCTACGGAGGAAGGCTCCAGTGAATATTATCTATGGAAGGAGATCCTCTTTCTGGTCGATCTCATCTGCTGCGGAGCCATCCTTTTCCCTGTTGTCTGGTCAGTGTGTGTGTGTGTGTGGTCTGGCTAGTTTGTATCAGTTACATTTTCCATTTTAAAAATCCATTGAAAGTTTGAATTAAGACTAGTTTTGAGAGTGATGTATAAGCTGTTTCCACACAGGCTAGTTGAGATAAGATAATCTTTAATGTAAAATTGGGCACTTGGGGAACCATATAGCATCCAAAGAGCCTCATTTTAAAGGTGCTCTAAGCGATGTTGGGTGATGTCGCTTCTTGTTGACGTTCGAAGTATTGACAAACAAGCTCGCCCCTCCCTCCTCCTCATCCCGTCCCCTCTCCCTCCTTTCCGTGCAGTAACCCCCCCCAACCCCCACTCCCAAATCCTTCTTGTCAGTTACTGGCTGGAATACTGTTTATGTTTCGTGGTGCAGGTTGGCCCAGTTTTTTTGTTGCCGTTTGTGGAGCCTGGGTTGTCTATAGAGATCGTGTTTTTTTTTTGTACAGTGTGTTCAGAGGACAGTCAGCTAGCGGATAGTGAGGAGATGTTTGCTGTATGTGACAAAAAATGCTGTAGCCTAAAAAACGTGCGACATCGCTTAGAGCACCTTTAAATGCAGTTTGTAGGAAAAAAGAATAAATTTAACTTACTGACAGCAGTAGGAAAGTGGTAAGGTTGCCTGGAGACCAAAAGTAATGCTTGAAAGTAGGCGGTCAGAGCTGCACCTTGCTTAATGTCTGTACCACCAGTCATAGCTAAGCTAAGCCATGGCGTAGGTTCCCCTCTTAGCAGCCAACCCACATCATTAATAGCCACAACAATGAACAACAAATAGGTTGATTTTTTTTTTTGCAATGAAACATTCATCTAACAAGTATTACATGGACCATGCATGCAAGTTTACCCATAATAGTAAATAACATTCTCCGTCTATGTGCAGATGTAATTGTAGTTCTCAAACATACCTGTCTTTATAGGTCTATCCGTCATCTACAGGAGGCTTCTAGCACCGACGGCAAAGGTGAGAATACTGATCAGTAACAACCAAAATGTTTCATAAGTTGTAGAGATTGTAGTTTGTTTTTTAATTGAATTTGGTCCATATCTTTTTCAGCTGCCATGAATTTGGAGAAGCTCAAGCTCTTCCGGCATTATTATGTCATGGTAAGAAGGAGTTCAGCTCAGCAGTATTTTTCTTCTGTCCTTGACTAGATCTGACCATTATTAGATTGCCAGAGAAAATGAAATTGCCAACCACAACGTTGATAGCAAACATTTAATACTGAAGTTGTTGTTGCTGATATTGCGTGAATGTTTTCTTCTATCGGACATGTTTTTATTATCTGTTGTCGAGCATTCTTCTTCCAATGAATTATACTGAGTCACGACGTATGGCCACTCTAGGCTTCTCATTCAGCAGAGTCATCGCAGCAGAGCCAGAACAAAAAGTCTTTGCAAACAACCCCATACTGTTTGGCCTTTTTCACAATGTACACCATTGTACTTTGACACAAAGCAAGTTTTACAAAGCTTGAGCAAGATAGTAAGTGGAAGATTCAGTTTAGATTAAAAACGGCATTAGTTCAAGCATCCGACTATCAACTTAGTGTAATTTTTTTTTTTTATTCTGTTTTCTTCTTTTTAGATTGTGTGTTATATCTACTTTACAAGGATCATAGCCATTCTGCTTAAGGTCACTATGCCGTTCCAGTGGCAGTGGTGCTATGAGGTAAGAAAACACCCACAATCTACAATAACAATCTGACTTTATTACTTTAATGAGTGCTTGTAAAGTCAAAGACAACCTGTACCTTACGCTGACTCAACATTGACTGGGCATAATTAGCTGGAAGTTTTACTTAGATGTATGCCAGGACGATGATTGCAGACACATTACGTGTTCAGAGCCCTTTATTAGTCAGCAAATAATTAGGAACACCAGATGATAGGATGTTGGCATTATTGGAGGGAGGAAATGTTTCAGGCTTCACTGATTTAAGATAAACTTTATTGTCCCGAAGGAAATTTGTCTTGTGTAAAAAGTGCTGACAACAGCTGCATGCATTAAATATCACTCAGTGACAGTACAATACATGACATAACATAACAACAATGTACTTTAGGACAGGAAAAATAAAATCTAGATTGCCCACTTGGTTGAGAAGAGATTGCAGAGGTCCTGATATAGTTGAGTATTGCACATGCCCTATTATGAAATACAATACATGTAATCAAAGGAATTGCACTAGATAAAAGAAATCATGCAACCAATTTTGTATATCAACTTAAGATTAAGTAACTGCAGAGGGAATTTATGTTTAAATGGTCTGTTGCAAGCAATAGGGAGAAAGCTAGAAGCTGTTAGCTACAAGCTATTGGCATCTGTTGAACTTCAGGTTAACTGTGAGCCGTAGTCTTCTCTATCGCTGATGCACATGTTTTAATATTTGTCTACCATCCGTCATTGAACACACACACCCTCTCATGTTTCTTCAGTTTCTGGTGGAGGTGTCTACTCTGATCTTCTTTGTGTTAACGGGCTACAAGTTCAGACCAGCGTCCAACAACCCCTACCTTCAGCTTCCCCAGGACGAGGAGGACGTCGAGATGGATGAAGTGTAAGCAACACGCCCTACACTGTTTGCCCCATTTATGGCACGTTTTAAGGCTTATGGCACTACTTGACTTACACATTGTCTACACAGGCTGTAGTGAAAGTAAAATGGCTTCCTTTTTTCTATAGCAGCGTGTAACTATATGTAACAGTTTTCACTCTGAGAATAAGGCAGGCTTTTTTTGTTTGCAAACTTGAGGTACAAAGGATTGGTAAAAGTTAAAATGTTCTTTATTTGAAGTGCTGTTGCTCCTCTCTGTTTCTCCCTGCGTCCAGAATGACTGAGTCAGGTGCACTGGAGGGCATTTCCAAAGTCAAGAAAACCTGTAATGGACGCGAGCGCCAGAAAGAGTCCACCTTGTGAGTGGGAAGCTGCATCTTTGGGGGGGGGGAGGACCCACTAAACATCCCCAGGCCAGCTGGTACAAAGGGGTGCACACGGACCAAGGCTCCCCACCTCCAGTGACGGCTTTCCTTTTGAAACTCTTCGAGTGGTTGCAGTGGTCGTGTCCACTGTCTGGCTATGCAAAAAAAAAAAAAAAATAAAATAAAGAAAAAAAGACTGTCTTTGTTGGACGCTCTCCATTCCCTCGGAACACTCCACCCAGAAACTCTGAAAGGTTTCAGAAGGAGACGAGCTCCTGTCACATGGATGGGTGGAGACATGGAAAGGAGCTCTGATGTTCTTTAGTTTTCATCTCTCTCTCTCTCTCTCTCTCTTTCTCTCTCTCTCTCTCTCTCTCTCTCTCTCTCTCTCTCTCTCTCTCTCTCTCTCTCTCTCTCTCTCTCTCTCTCTCTCTCTCTCTCTCTCTCTCTCTGTGTGTTTCTTTCTCTCCAAAGATAATTATCATTTTAGAGAATATGACTTGCTTTTGGTTGTGTTTATATCTGCTATTTAAAAAGGTACTTCTGCGAGCCTCTTAGTTTTACCTTTTTGTGTGTGGTGTGAGTACACGTGAGTGAATGTGAAACAACACAAGGTTTAGACACCAACTGTTTTTTTGTTTTTTTTTCTTCAAGTTTTCTTCCCTTTTGGAGACAATAGCCCATACTCAGGTAAAAGGCTAATCGGTATAAAATTTAAGCAACAATCTTAACATGTTGTTTCTTCTTCCCACTGTTAAAGGAGTCAGTAATGGCCCATCAGTCGTTACAAATGACATATTCATCACCACACACAGTACGGTATATGTTACTATTTTCTCCATATGTATGATTTGTATATTGAAATATATGGAAGAGGTTGTATATTTCAATATATTCACTTATTGCATATTGAAATTGTTTATGTTCGAGAGGTAAGAGTTCTTCCCAGTCCGTCACATGGACCGCTGCTGTAATTTAGTGCTTTAGTGGTTGAGGTCAACTCCCATCTCTGTGAATTAAGCCCGGATGGTGACACGTGGGTCTCTTAATGAATAAAGAGGTTGTTGGTTCAGTCTCTATTCATATAGCCAGAGCAGTGGTCCCATTTGTGTTCAATGACGGCCTTGTTTTTGTTTTTTTTGGGCCACGCTGTGCCGATCTGGGCAGAGGAGTGACCCAACTGATCATTTTTGAATTTGTCTGCTTTTGGTTTTACCTTCTTGCTCTTGATGTGAAGTTTATTTTATTAATTATTGATGACCTATTGGTGAAAGATCATAACACGTGTGCGGCCGGGCAGGTTAGACGGCCATTTGTAAATAATTTACAGAGACTGTTGCTACAAAAGGAGGCACAAGAAATGATATAAGAACTGCATAGAGGTTTTATAGACAGTGATTCAGACAGTAATGACAAAGGTTCAGTTTGAATGAGATGTTTTGTATTCCCTTATTAGACAGAGGGGAGGAGTAAATATGAGGAATGAAGGAAAGACTACTGAGATGTAACCACAGACACTCCTGTACATGTATTGGCAGAGCTACACAGGGTGTACTGAATGCGTCTCCAGGCTCTCGCATCGTGTACCCGGGAGGACTGGCATTAACAGTTCGTAAACAGTTGAGGAGAAAAGGTTTTGTGCTTGTTACAGAGGACTGTTTGATGGTTGTGTGAACTGTCGCAATAAAGCTGGTGTCCTGGAAAGGTCTCAAACAAAGCTGTTATGTGTATGTCTTTAAGCAATGTTTTTTAAGCCATGTTTGCGGAAAACTAGCAATTTAATGTTTCATTACATAACTATGTGGAATGTATTAAAGAAGAGCATTCAATCAATGCAACAACGGCCAATACATTCTAGTTTTAGTCACTAATATGGCTCAAAATAAAAAAAAGAATCCTATATCCCATAATGCATCTTGATAACGACTTTTTGTTCAACCCACTTTGCCTGGTGTATGTCCTTGTTATTCAAGCTCAACACCGGCTTTTCATTAAAGAATCAGTCTCAAAACCAGTTATGTCTTCACAGGTGGTACTTCCCAAAATAAGTCAACTAATTTTGGTGTGTAAAAACGGTTGACTTGAGTACCCCTTAAAGAGACACTATGTCTAAGTTCACACCTTTTTCACACCTTGTTTTTATAGTCCAATATCACAAATCCTTAACTCACTTTACAGCATTTCACACCCTCTGTACTGAGACCCTCGATTAAGAAAAGGAAAACCTCCCAAAAAACAACTATTTAACAGTGGTTTTCCTGAAGATTTCTTCATTTTTTTTCCTTGAGGAGGGATCCTTCTCCCAGGACAGACACGTGATAGATGCATGTAGAATGGACCAATATAATCAAATTACAGTAGACAATCAGGCTGACAAAATCCCCAAAGATGTATGAATGAAATGTGTTCATTAAATATTTAGTATTAGCCCTACACCAAAGTTTACTAATTCATTTCTAAATTAATGGAAACCCTTGGCTACCTGGAATGGTAATACAATCCGAAAATCTTTCAGACAAAACTTTCAAATATGCATAATGTTTTACTTGTGCCAACGGTGGCTTGGCCCTTTAAAGGCAGCGTTTTGGTATAGAGCATGCATCTCCCATTATAACTCAAAATGTAGCTCAATTTTGCTATATTGTCTAAACTATGCAAAAATACTGCAGACCGTAAACAGCCCACATCAGGACTTGCTCATCTCCATCCTCTCATGTTTGAACATATTAAGGATTAATGATGGCGGATTCTTGAGCAGACTTCGTAATGCCACACTGCTGCAGCGCTGGAGGTGAACTCGCGGTAATAAACAGGCACATAGCACGTGTCTTGTGTTGGTCCAGTAGTTTGCAGGCTGGTGCCAGCTCAGCCCCTCCCTTCCTGCGAGCTTCAGGCGGACGCTGGTCCTCACTGCATTCCGCAGTAAACTCACCGGAGCCTTCAGAGTGCAGCAGACTGCAGACTCCATCACACTCCACCTACTCCTCCGCTTCTTCCCCGCGCTCCCATGGCAGGTGGAAAGGACACACACGGGGCCGGGACAATGTGAGTATCCGCCCTCAGATTTTTTTTCTAGTTTGAAATGAAATCCACTCAGGTAGATTTGGAGAAATTTCTCCAGGAATGTTTGTCCATAGCTGATGTCTGTATGAGCGACTTTTCTGCAGCGTCATGCACAGGTAAAGTTGATTTTTGCGTCATTGTTGGTCGGTTGTGCATGCATGAAAATTATTTTTGCTTAATATTGAACATGCTGCTGTAACATAAATGCAGCAGTAGATAGGCATAAATAAAAGTGAACCGGTGATTGTATTTTGAGATAATTCATCCCGACCTTAAATAACCTTATTTCATTTATCAAACTGTCTTGGCTTTTAAATCCGGTGTTTGGTTAAATGTAACAGTCAAACGGGTTATGATAAAGGGGTATAATGAGCTACTGAAGGCTGTTCGTCCATGACCTCAAAACGCCTTTGGTTTTGAGAAAGCAGAGCCTGATGATGCAGCAGATCTCTCCCTCTCTCTCCTCTTTGCGTCGCTCAGAGCAGGAAAACGTGTCCTATTTCATCTGCAGTGCAAACGCCGGAATGCAGCACACTGACTGACACGCAGCCTACTCACAAAGCCTTTTAAAATCTGCTAATGGAAAATTATCCTCTGACATTTTCATTTATTTTTTTAGACTAGATGTCTATCCCGTTCGTCATTGAAAAATATCACCACGCGTTAACATAAAAACATACTTAAAGTACCAATAGTAAAAGTACTCGTTATGCAGAATGGCCCATTTCTGAATAATAGATTATGGCCTATTATTGGATTATAATTATTGATGCATTCATGTGTAAACATGATTCATGTTGCCGCTGGTATAGGTGTAGCTAATTTCAGCTACTTTATAGACTGTAGCTTAATCAATAATCATACATCATAATGTATTAGTTGATGTAAAGTTTGTAATAATCTGAATCTGCAAAGCAACTACAGTTATTAAATAAATGTTGTGAAGTAAAAAGTACAAAATTGTCATCCCAAATGTTGTGCAGTCGAAGTATAGAGTATGAAGTAGCATACAATGGAAATAATCCACCCCTGGTCGTTTCTCTATTATACTATAGGAGCATTTTAAATGATGTATAATGTGTACTTGTGTCCTTCCTCAGGGCTTTCATCTCAGCCTTGGCGTTTTTGGCTCTAGTGGTCTCTGCTGAAGGAAGTGTTGGGTAAGTGGATAGTTTTAGATAAATGTAGCCTGTACATGGCCAAAAGTGACTAATTATCCAAATCAAGGGTCTAAGGATAGATGGTGTCCTATGCTGTACAGATGGTAAAGCCCCTTGAGGAAAATCTGTGATGATGGGCTATAAATAAAATAGACTTGAATTAAAACTATTACAAATGTGTGTTCATTTGGCAGACACTTTGACACTAAAATGAAGCATAACAGTTTGCTAGTAAGCATAATTTTTCTAACACTCTGTTACAGACCGAGTACCAACACCAGCTTTTGCACCGAGTCAAAGGAATGTCTGGAATATCAGCTGGTCTGCAAAACAGATGAATATGAGGTAAGAGAACCTCCAGTCAAACCGCACATATACCTTCCCATCAAGCTGTCACTTCTGAGACAGTTGTGTGATGTGTGTGTGTGTGTGTGTGTGTGTGTGTGTGTGTGTGTGTGTGTGTGTGTGTGTTCAGGTGCGACACTACAGCCCCACTCGCTGGGTTACAACAGATGCTGAAGCCTATTTCATGGGCGTGGGTGCAGCCATGGCCTTCAGGAGACTGTTCCAGTACATCACTGGAGCCAATGAAGGAGGTAAGGACAGGACAGAGGCATCAGCATTCAAAAGTGTGTTCATTGTGCGTTTGTTTATCCGTGTGTGTGTGTGTGTGTGTGTGTGTGTGTGTGTGTGTGTGTGTGTGTGTGCCAGGCATCCAGATGGAGATGACCGCCCCTGTCCTGGTCAAGATCCCAGAAGAAACCAAGATGTGGGAGCCGGCTATCTACTCGCTCAACTTCCCGCTGCCGGCAGCCTATCAGGAGAAGCCACCTGCGCCCACCAATGAAAAGGTGAGCTGACACGTGGTGAGGGCTATGGGAGGAAAGACCCTTTAGGTGCAGGGTAAGGCAGTTTTTCTTTTCCGGTGTTGGTGAGTCATGCGGTGAAATGCTTTTATCCTCTCAGTATCTGCGTGTAATTTGACCGTTGATTTAAGATCGATAGATGGATGGATGTGCAGCTTTCACTCACTCAGCAGAATAGAAATAGATGATGCTGGCTCATGATGACATCAGTGCTGCTGTCCTTTATCTGTCTACTGTGTACATTTGATTAATCTGAAATTGGCTGTATATATCTACAAAATCAATTAATTCTTACTTATTGTCTAGTCATGTTTCTGTATTGTGCCTCCTGTACTGGCTATGACAAACTAACTTTTACAGAACAGAACATATTGTCTTGATTAGCCGTAATTATAGACTAATAATTAAGACAATATGTCATAACATGTTTCAGCTCAACAACTGACATTCATTTGATGTATCTTATATTTCTTTTAAGTTGTTAAGTCATCACAGACCTTTACAAAATTTAAGGAAATTGTTTTTTCATCCAGAGTTTTTGTTCAAGAGAATGGTTTTGATCAGTATGTTTGCTTATGTTCAAACTCTTATCACCTTCTCTCTATACAGTTATCACAAATAACATTTAGAATTATATTATAGTTTCTGTCGCCCCCATGAGGAGTTCTAAGTAATGACAACACCACTGTTGTTGCATCCACATGACACAAGCCTTCCGTAAGCGTTATTATGGAACCCACGCAACTTCTAGGCAAGACCCGCTCTTCAATAGCATTCACATAATACTATTGGCCAGGCGTCCATGCTTTCGCAAGGTAACGTAACCCGATTTGTTCAGGTCCTATCCCCTGACCAATCGGCTATCCTAACCTTAACCACTTGAGGTCAATGCCTAACCCCAACCAATCGTCCTGCTTCGTAGGGCGGGACTTGCCTAGAAGTTACGTGGGATCCATAATAACGTCTTCCGTAATTTCGCACCACCCCCATCCCTCCTCCACGCAGTTGCTAGTAGCCAAGGAGGACACGGAGGATTAAAAAAAATATGATGGACTCTTCAGAAGAGGTAATCAACTTCACTCGAGTTTCTGCGTGGGAAAGTCACCAGACGACAACAATTAATAAACAGCCATGCTGAGAAATACAGCGAGAGTTTTGTGGAGCTGATTGTCTTATTAGCTTTGTATCAACTCATTTCTTTTGAATGCTTGATTACAAAGTGTCTTTTTCCAGGATCTCAATATTTAATTTGACCTATTCTGATGTGTCTTTCCTTTAAACTCTGCATATGTGTGCTGTTATCTATTTGGAGCAGTATTTTGTGCTGCCTTGCTTTCTCTCTGCTATATCTGTCTACTGTGATACATCATGGGTCAATGTTTGACTGCTAATGTTGCATCTGTGTCTCCTGCACAGCTGTATTTCACCGAGATGCCAGAGATGGATGTCTATGTGAGGAGTTATGGAGGCTGGATGCTGTCAGTCACCTCCAGGCTTCACGCTCACCTGCTGACTAAAGAACTGGGGAGAGTTCGAGCTTCCTACAACCACAGTTACCACTATGGAGTCGGCTATGACAGGTATCGCACGCGTCCACCAATACGTTACCATTTGTAACATTCAGTGGTAAGTGATTAATGGGAATCACTTACCACTATTTTATGTTCTATTTCTTTAATATTGTCCTCCCAAGTTTTGAACATATATTTGACATACATTTTTTTTTGACATTCTGTATCATTTTCCTATAATTGCCTACCAAATTATTTTAGGTTAGGTGAGGCCTAATTGACATAAAGGGCCATAACACTTAAACTCATCGCAGAGTTGCAACCATGTTTAAATGACAAGTGCACAAACCTACTCTGAGCATTCCTGTAAAATGTAACAGGTGCAACACCACCATAATAAACTTAAACAGTCACAACTGAGTTAACTTGTAATACAATACAATAATTCAGAGAGCTCATATTCCAGGGCAGGATTGATTTATATTCCTAGAATTGCCGTCAGCTAATCAGCATAACTTTCGCTATGTGTATTTTGAAATTACAAATTTCTATGATTAAAGTAACCTGTGTGTTTGTGTTTGTGTGTGCGTGTAGTCCCTTGAAGCTGTTGAACAGGCACAATGAGGTGTGGTATGTGGCCGAGGGGGAGCTAGTTTGCACAGATCCACAGGAGCCGACCCCTGCGCACACAACCAGGCCGACTCAGACCAACTCCCCCCCAGACTCTCCGTCTGACCCTCTTCCACACACGCTCTCTGATTCTCCCGCACTCCCTCCCTCCAACCTATCCTCATATGACAAATCCAACTCTTCTTCACAAATGCCCTCTGACACATCATCTCTCCCCCCATCTAATGCTCCACCTAGTCCTTCATCCAACCTGCCCGCTGACGCCACATTCAGCCATCCCCCCACCTCCTCCCAGATCCTGCTGGACCCGACAACCAACTCTTCCACCCCGGCCGCTGTGAACCCGTCCCTGGAGCCCCAATCTAATGCCGCCCTGTGGAACAGCACAGCCCACAGCTCTCTGGATACACAAGCTGACAGTAACCCTGTGACCGAGCCAGACAACGCTCATTAGCAATTGTCACATTTGATTTGAGCAGCTATTCCAGGTATACTAACATGGAAGTTAAATAGAAAAGAAGCAGTGGAGGTGTTGCAGAAAAATTAGTGAAAGTGTGTGATAGACGGAGAAGCTGTTATCGTCCTCCTTAATCTCTCTATCTCTGTGTATTACACTTACTCCTTCTTATGGCACTTAGTGTTTAGCTATATGTTCAATCACAGCTTTGCACCTGCAGCTTTCTGTATCAGCAAACACATGCCTATCCACTTTGTCGTTCTGAGCTTATCATACAGCTGTATCGTTGAATTAAGTAATTGTATGTATTAGTTAGAAAGTTAAAATTCAAGGTTATTGTGTTGATTGACCCAGTTAAAGCGGAAGGCAGGGATAGATGCCGTTTAAATGCCGATCAGTTAAATCCGAAATCCGTGTGTTAGTATGATGCTGTAATTAGCGATTTTTCTTTTTGTGCCACTATATTCCAGCCATAACATCATACACAATTCTACTCTCTGTTTAGATTCATGTCAGTTAATTTCCTGATATTTGTGGCAACATATTGGTGAATCATTAGAAATTCAGTGTGCACATGCATTGGGATCTTTGGTGTGGCCTTAAACCTAAGTGCTCATACTTTATAGCTATATATAATAGTAGTTTATGAAGTTTTTGGGATCAAACCTTTTTTCCAAGTATTAGAGCTCAAAGGTGTCTGTAAAACTAATGGCCTTATGTTTTGCAAATTTACCATCTCAGTATTTTTAAATGATTACAACCAATTTGATTAGATTTTTTTTGGGGCTACTAGAATTCAATGAACATATTTACAAGAATAAAAACTTGGATTATGACATGGTTATTAATAACAGAGTATGCTATGTACCAGAAAGTTGCTTGTTGTTAGATCTTCCCTTAATTTCACTGTCAAAAGTTCAGCAAAAAAAAAAAAATAGCAATACATATTTTTAGCATCTTTAAATATCAGTAAGTCTAATCCACACAAGCCAATTCTATGTGTAAAAATGTAATATTTACTAAGATTGATTTTTATTCCTGCTAATTTAGACCAAAATGTCTCATGAATTAAGTCGGGGTTGACCGTTACCTGACCTTAATAAGTAGAAATGTCAAGAAGAAAAAGATGACAAGAATATCTAAACAATGCTGGATTCATACACTTTCTGAATGTTATATGAGGTAGGAAATACGTTCAACATGTTTGTCAGGCTTCAAGGATGTAAACAAAGGGTTTTGGTAAGAGATGTTGAATGTTAACAAAACGTTTTAGTTTCCAAAGGAAATCCCACAGGGTACCTTTTAACCTTTTTGCACACAGTACAAAGTAAGGCCCTTACTCAATTCTGCCCAAAACATTTTTCTGTGTATCTATACCTAGAAAATCAGCCCACAACAATCCCTTTGCTTAATCTAGGCAGGAAGGACTGCCCCAAAGATCCCAAAGAATCACGCCTGATAAACCAATGCAATACAACTTACATCAGTTAATAAATCTATCTATCTGTCTCTGAGCTACAAGCTGTGTTTTCTGAGGAAGGTGCAATAAAAAACTATAAACTCTTTTTGGACTGATTGTATTATTGGTGTCTTTGGACCTGATTAATCAAGAGAATGATTTACTTATTCTGATTGTTTTGCCCTAATGTTAAGAATTAGAAAATTCCTTACTCAATCACGATCAGGTAATATCAAGAATAATGCTGTTAGACAGCAGACCACACTTATATATAAGTGCAGATGATAATCTGCTCGTTAAGAACATCTTCACAACAAACTTTGTCCAGTCTTGTTTAATGATCATTGTTAGTGATTCTTGTCAGTTTCCTCTCCAGTCCTTGATTAGTGGCTACGGAATTTGCACATGCTCCAGGTAGGCACTTTGTGTAAACAAGTTTATAAGCAGTGTTGGGGAGTAACGGAATACATGTACCGGCGTTACCTATTCAGAATACAAATTATGAGTAACTGTATTCCGTTACAGTTACAATTTAAATAGTTGGTATTTAGAATACAGTTACATTGTTGAAATCAATGGATTACATGACGATACTTCTCTGTTTCACGGGTTTATTCACTCTCGCAACTCCATGCATTTCCCAGAAGCCCCAATATGAAAATGAAAAAATTAGCTATTTCGTGATCACTGATAGAGGTAAAGATGGAGCCGGAACCGGCACACCAGAGCCAGGGCAGGAATGCGTTTCTATCTTGGAAATTCAAACAGCATTTCACATTAAAGAAAGAGAAGGGAGAACGAAATATAACTGTGCACTGCAGTGCAACTTCTGCTTGCCAGCAACCAACTTCCTTTCAGCGTCCAAATTACTCCACCTCCAACCTGAAGAAGCATCTTAAAGTAAGTTATTTTTAGCCAAGGGTAGTCGTCTACTGTAGTTTTACTGGTTACCTTGCTATTTTATAGCTGACGTGCGACTTTACATTCTCCTACATGCTCATTTACTATCCCCAGAGCCGTTGAAAGACTAGCCCCGTTTGACATGTTAGCTAACGTTAGCTAAAATTAGCTCATGCTAGCTTAGACTGCGGTTAGATTTTTGTAGTATGCAGTTCGGGACTACAAATACAAAAATCTATCTGCTTGTTTAGGTACACACCAGAATAGGCCTGTTTAGTAAGCTGTATTTGATGGCCGCATTCCTACTTAGAAAATGCAATTCAATGTGGAAGTAATCCAAGTACTCAGATTGAGTGACGTAATGGAATACGTTACAAATTACATTTTTGGGCATGTATTCTGTACTCTGTAACGAAATACGTTTTGAAAGTATCCTTCCCAACACTGTTTATAAGGTATATGTAGATTTTTAGCTTGTTGCTTGGCTTTAGCATTTGAGGTTATCAAAGGTGCAGGACAAGGGGGGATTTTGTCCCCAGTTTTTTTCTATTTGTACATATATTGACGATTTGTCTAAGAAATTAAAAGCCTGTGAATCATATCATCTATGCAGACGATCTTGTGGGCCTTAGTCCTGGCATTGTATGATATCAAATGCAATGCCAGGAAATGTGTTGTCATTATCTATAGAACCCATGTATTACAGTAAGAGAACCAAAGAGTACAAATGTCTAAAATGTCCTGACTTTAAATTGTCTGATAATCTTGACCAGGATTTCTTCTTGTGCTTTTGTATGTAATTTATTCTATGTACTGTCTTGTCTTTTATCTGGAGTCTGATTCTGTAATAAAGTTTTGTTTTGATATTTGTTGGACTTGTTTTGAATATTTGTGGTTACTTTATTTGCTAGTATACCTCTGTCTCCCATTTTTGTACCAGTTCAAGAGTGGGCCTGTGTATGTCATAAAAGGTCATATAATATGTCATTAAAATGTCATATTATAGTATTTCAATAAAATATGACAATTTTTATATTTTAGTATGTCATAAAAAATGTCCTAGTATAGTATGCCATAAAATGCCAAAAAGGTCAGAGTATAGAATGTTATGACAAAAATAAAGTCTTTAAAAATTCATAGTATGTCATATAAAGTAATAAAAAGGTCATAATAAAGTTTGTCATAAAATGGCAAACAAGTAATAGTATATCGTAAAAAAGTCGAAAAACCTCATAGTATAGTATGTCATAAAAATTAGAAAAAACATAGTATGAGTATGTCATTAAAAGTTTAAAAAGTCATAGTATAGTACGTCATAAAAAAGTAAAACAAAAGTCATAGGATAGTACATCATAAAAAGTCATAGAATATTATGTTGAAAAAAGTAATGAAAAAGTCAGTATAGTATGTCGAAAAAAGCCTAAGTATAGTATGCTGAAAAAAATCATAGTATAATCTGTCTTAAAAAGTCATAGAATATAGTATGTCGGAAAAAGTCATAGTATAGTTTGTCAAAAAAAGTCACGAAAAAGTCATAGTATAGTATATCGAAAAAAGTCAGTATAGTTTGTCGAAACAAAAGTCATAGTACAGTATGTCGAAAAAAGTTGAAAAAAGTCATAGTATAGTATCTTGAAAAAAAGTCAGTATAGTATGTCAAAAACGTCATAGCATAGTGTGTCGAAAAAAAGTCATAGTATAGTCATAGTATCGTATGTTGAAAAAAAGTCATGAAAAGTCATAGTATTGTATGTCATAAACAGTCATAGAATATAGTATGTCGAAAAAAGTCATAGTATAGTATGTCGAAAAAAAAGTCATAGTATAGTATGTTGAAAAAGTAATAGTATAGTATGTTGAAAAAAATTCACAGTCCAGTATGTTGAAAAAAGTCATAGTATAGTATGTCAAAAAAAAAGTCACAAAAACGTCACAGCATAGTATGTCGAAAAAAGTCATAGTACAGTATGTCGAAAAAAGTCATAGTACAGTATGTCGAAAAACGTCAAAGTATAGTATGTCGAAAAAAGTCAAAGTATAGTATGTCGAAAAAAGTCAAAGTATAGTATGTCGAATAAAAGTCATAGTATAGTATGTCGGAAAAAGTCAAAGTATAGTATGTTGAAAAAAGTCATAAAAAGTCATAGAATATAGTATGTCGCAAAAAAGTCATAAAAAGTTATAGTATAGTATGTCAAAATAAATCACAAAAAAGTCATAGTATAGTATGTTGAAAAAGGTCATATAGTACATCGAAAAAAGTCATAGTATGCAGAAAAAAGTCACAAAAAAGTCATAGTATAGTTGTGATATATAGTATAGTATTTTTGTGACATGCTATAACTTGTTATGATCTACTACACTATGACCTGGACATTTTAATGACATACTTTACAATGTTGTTACAGCCAAATACTTTTTTAAATAAACATCAGACTACAGAGAAAAGTTTTAATAACATTTTATGTACAGTACTGTACATAAAATGTTATTAAAACTTTTCTTATCTTATACAAACATTCATAAAAAACGAGAGCATTTATAAGTTCAAGATTGGTTTATGACAATAGATGTGATCAAGACTTCTGTAGAGCAGATTTAAGAAGAATGACGTGTCTCAGAACATCCATGCAGTGACATCTATACAAAGGCAATTTAGCATTTGATTTCTCAGTTTAAAATAGAAGCAAGGAATTGTTAGTATATGGATTCGCTTCCCTTTTCGATTCCCCATGGCCAGCCCTTTTCCGGTTTCAGATACCTTTGTACTCGCTGGGACAGTAGCTGGAAAACAGCGGTTCAGCTGGGATCCAACGCCTTAGATGGGAAAGACGGTATAGATGATTAATATCTTTCATATTAAATTAGTAGCCTTCAACAGGAGTGTGTCTTTTGGATTCGCACAGAAGGATTCACAAATGTATTTCTGATGCACATACAAATAATACTCCCGTCGATGTGGTATCCATTTTTTTCACTTTTTTTTGTTGCCTTTTCTACAACTTATTTCATATTTTTTGTCACAAAATATCAAAACAAAAGAAACATTTTCCACTACATTTAAACCCGTAGGCGTACTTAAACTGGATTTCTTACTTGACGCTCTCTGCCAGACTGCTGCAGGTCCGATTATTTAATCAATTGGATCAGTCATGACGGAGCTCAGTTCCATGCTGATGTTTCTTCAAAGTGGCATATACCAAGTTTAGAATAGCAGGCTACCAAAAGTACAATAAATAATTTCAACCATTCTCCATTCAGCATTTTTGATACAGCTAAAGGGTTTTATTCTTGTTCATAGTAGGCTATTATCATGTTGTTGTTGTTGTTGTTGTTGGAAACCCTTTAATGATGCAACTCTTGTGGAATAAAAAGTCATGACCGAAAGAACGAGATCCAGGTTACAAGAGGCCGAAATGGGTTTCCTCAGGAGAGTGGCTGGCGTCTCCTTTAGAGATAGGGTGAGAAGCTCAGTCATCCGTGAGGAGCTCGGAGTAGAGCCGCTGCTCCTTCGCGTCGAAAGGAGCCAGTTGAGGTGGTTCGGGCATCTGGTAAGGATGCCCCCTGGGCGCCTCCTTAGGGAGGTGTTCCAGGCACGTCCAGCTGGGAGGAGGCCTCGGGGAAGACCCTGAGGCCTGTACTACGAAGCAAGATTTGGCGTTAACGAGGTAACTTCAGGTTCAACCCAGGGTTTTCTGTACTACGACGGTGGATCACTTGTTACCGGGTTCAATCGCCGTGGTAACGTATGCTGAACACCTAACCTGGTCGGGAGCAGGTTAAGTTGGAGATCAGAGATCAACCGGTGTAAAAGCACCGCGCGGAGAGAGAGAGAGAGAGAGAGAGAGAGGCTCATAAAAGTTAATTTAACATTTAGAGACTGACAACCCTGATAGGTATTGTTATGAAAGATATAGATTTTCAGCGGAGGGAGTTACGTATCTTTGTTAGCTTCTTGAGACGTGCGTTGCCAATGCGCACATCGGTTTAAATTATGTTTTTATATTTTTTATTTGCTCTCATGATCGCTTACCACTGCCAGGGACAATTGCAACTGAAATAATAGGCTAAAGCAACGACAGTTTTTGGAAAGCACAAGTGTAATTATGGTCAGATCTTGTGCCTGACTGATGGGGAAGTGATATTAATAAGCGTTGTGATTTATGCATTTACAGCGTCGGCTATTTTTTGCCATCTTTCCTCCTGTTTTAAGAAGCAGGTGTAGCGACTGTATTGCATTTTGCCTGTTAAACCGTGTCAGTGTTCTTCATATTTATGTAGAATTATAGTTTGCTCTTCTCATATAAAATATGCGGCTCTAGTAGATGTTTGCGATTGGTCGTGCTGTGCAAACACCGCCTCTTTTATGTGAACGCGGCAATAGTATTTGCGCGGATTGGGAAACCCTGGTTGATTGAACTAGTTGTTAACCATCGTCGTGACACAGTTTATGCGGGAATGCGGTTGTTAGGTTAGGTGAAGCCGGGTAACTGAAAGAAATCCAGGGCATGTTGATCTGGATTCGTAGTACAGGCCTCAGGACTAGGTGGAGGAATTATGTCTCTAACCTGGCCTGGGAACGCCTCGGGATCCCCCACTTGGAGCTGGTTAATATGGCCCGGGAAAGGGAAGTTTGGGGTCCCCTGCTGGAGCTGCTCCCCCCGCGACCCAACCCCGGATAAGCGGACGAAGATGGATGGATGGATGGATAAAAAGTCATAGTATGGTATGTGATAAAATGTCTTAAAAGGTCATAGTATTGTATGTCATAAAAAAAGTCATCACATAATATGCCATAAAATGTCATAGTATAGTATGTAATAATAATTCATAACAAAAAATCATAGTATAGTATGTAATAAAAAGTCACAAAAAAATGCATAGTATAGCGTGTCGTAAAAATGTCAAAAAAGTCATAATTTAGTACGTCACATAAAAGTCAATATATGTCATAAAAAGTCATAGTATAGTACGTCAAAAATAGGTCGAAATAGTAGTCAATATAATATGCCATAAAAAGTCATAGTATATGTAATATACGTAATAAAGTATATTTTGTAAAAATGTCCAAAAGAATCATAGTAGCGTCAGAAAAATGTTAAAAATACAAAGTATATTATGTCATAAAAAGTCATAGTATAGTATGTCATAAAAAGTCATACAAATACAAAGTATAGTATGTTATAAAAGGCATAAAAAGTCATAGTATAGTGTCATAAAAATGTTAAAAATACAAAGTATAGTATGTCATAAAAAGTCATAGTATAGAATGTCATGAAAAGTCGAGAAAAGAAATAGTATGTCATAGCAAAAATCTAAAAAGTCATAGTATAGTAAGCCATAATTTTTCATAGTAAATATGTCCTACAAAATCAAAGACATAATAGCAGTGTATGTCATAAAAAATAGAAAAAAGTAATATTATGGAATGTCATAAAAAGTAATAAAAAAGTAACTGTATAGTATGTAATTAAAAAATTAAACAAAAGTCATACTGTAGTATGTCATACAAATCATAAACAGTCATAGTATAGTATGCCATTAAAAGTCATAAAATGTCACAGCATAGTATGTCATGAAGTTGTCATAAAAAGTTATAGTATAGTATGTCATAAAAAAGTCAAAAAAAAGTCATAGTATGTCATAACAAAATAGTATGTCAACAAAAATCAAAAAGTCATAGTATGCGACCATTTTTAATAGTATAAAGTATGTCATAAAAAAGTCAAAAATGTTATAGTATATTTGTCAAAAAAACGTAATAAAAAAGTCACAGTATAGCATGTCATAAAAAGTCATACAGTAGTATAGTATGTCATAACAAGTCAAAGTATAGTGTCATAAAAAAGTCATAAAAATATAGTATAGTAGGCCTATGTCATAAAAATGTCATAAGAAGACATATTATAGTGTGCCATAATTTTTCATAGTATGTCAAAGAAGTATGTCAAAAAAGTAATAGTATAGTATGTCATAAAAAGTAGAAAAAAGTCATAATACAGTATGTCATCAATTTCTTTTTAAAGTCATAGTATAGTAGGTCATAAAAAAGTAATTGTATAGTATGTCATTAAAGTCATAAAAAGTCAGAGTATTGTATGTCATAAAAAGTAATTGTTAAAAATGTCATAGTATAATATGTCAGGCAGACCCTGGCTCTTGGTGTGCGGCCATCTGCCTCGACCGGGTGGGGGAGGGAGAGGGAGAGACAGAGACAGACCGATATACAGAAATACAGAGATATGACAGAGAAACAGCTTGATCAGTGGAGTTTATTCCAGTTTGTTATTTCATACATGAATGCTGGTCTGAGTTACACCAATTTAATTGTGTGCACTCTACCAAGTGTAGGGATGGGTTTCAATAGCATTTTAGTGAATCTGAATCCAGTTCCGAATACACTTATTGAATCTTGTTTGTTTGGTGGGAAATGAAGATGTCTCTTAGTTAAAAAATACATATGTACAGTTGTTTTCACTCAGTATCATACTTAAACCACAGAGATTTTCAGATGGCTGTGGTGTCAGAAAGAGGTAAAAAAAAGGGTGATCTAAGAGAGATTGTGGATGAAAGATTCAATAATGGATTCGTTGGTTGCAGAGATTTACAAATCTAGGTATTTCTCCAACTTGGAACCGGATAAAAAAATGGTACCGGCTATCGGAACCCATCCCTAACCGAGAGTGCAACAATGCCGGTACTTCTAAATGTAAGCTTGGCATGACACATATCATCCTGAATATGCTAATAGTTCAGTGGTGTTTAATTGGCATCTGATGCTCATACGTATACCCATTATCAACATAGTTTCATCTAACCACACATTTTCACTGTGATATTATTTTGAAATAAGCGTATACCACATACAGTAATAAACCATTTAGGCTGTGGTAATCATCTCTGAAAACCACAGACACATTTACAGATCGTTCTTTCAGTTGACTTCTGCTCTATGCATCATACAGTTATGGCTGTCTTTCATTTTGCAAAACAAATGTGCTTCGAGCCACCTATGGGCAATTGTTGGTTAAACATAAAAGTCGTACACAATAAAAGTCCTGCCAGTCACTCTAACACAAGAAGGCATTTTCTCTGTGGTTTGGCTTAATGTATAAAACTGGTGATCGACTTGAGGACAGTCAGTGTTTTTCAATAAACAACTTAATTAACATTTTTGAGTTTGTACTTTGAAAGTTGAAGTAATGAGACTTTTTAAAAGTACCTCTTCCTTTGGCAATTAACTTAACATTTTACAAAACCTTCCTCTGTACACTCTGGAAATGAGTGTCTCCGTTTACTGTTTAGGAAAAGAAAATTGTGCTGTTAACATTTTCATGCACATTAGGGGGAGTACAAATTTCTTTTTTTTTTTTTTACATTTTATATTTTTAGTAAATTCAAGGGCAAGAGAGGTAAGCTGTATGTATGCACACACATGGCTAAAGGCTAATCTGTGTGCATATAAATAACTGTTTTTCATATTTGACTACAGTTTTCATAATAATTAGTGTTTTCTTTAATCATCTGTCACTGTGATGTTTTTATTATGTTGCTCACTTGGAAATGGCCGCCTTCTTAGTAACACTTGCTCTCCTGCTTCCTCCTCCTCCTGCTGCTCCTCCTCCGTGCCAAAGATGGTTGGGGATGGTGAAGGCGTCCACAGTCATGCCCATAGTTTTAGAGGGGATGGCACTAAACTGCTTCCTATCTGAACTGTATTTGTAGATGGACTCCACCTGGGTGGAGCCAATTGTACGCGGGCCCACACCAGCCAGTCGTACGAGCTCCTGGGAGTCGGTGTTCATGGTGTAAACGCCCCTGAACTGGCAGTTGGAATCACGGAAGAGGATGAGGAAGTGGTTGGCAGGACTTTTCTCCATCTCCTGAGGTTGGACGTAAGAGAAAAAAAAGAGTGCAAAAAGTCATATTGGCTGTGTATGTTTAGTTTTCATCGGCTTCAATGATCTTCAAACATGACCCGTTACAAAACAGCAGTGTCTATTTGGGGCCCTTTGTCATGTTTGAGTTTCACAAAAGAGGCATTTCCCCTCTATATTTATTTATTGTTGTTGAGGCCTAAAGTGGTTAAATATTTCACAAAAAACAGTTAGAGAAAAGTCCAAAAACCATAAAAGAATGTAAGTATATCAGAACTTTGTTTATTCTAAAGTTTTTTTATTCTAGTTTTATTTGTTTAAACTAACTCTGCCTCGACCAGCTATAATTGTGAAATTCTACTTTTGTGTTAATGCATCAGTATTAGCGAGTACTTTTTACTTTTGATACTTTAAGTACATTTCACTGATATTACTTCTGTACTTTTACTTAAGTAGGATTTTAAATGCATGACTTGTAATGGAGTATTTTTTACATTGTGGTATTGGTACTTTTATTTAAGTAAAAGATCTGAGTACTACTTCCAACACTGCATGCAAGTACCATAGTTTGGTAACAACAGAATTAACAGCTAGATGAGGATTAATGTCATGTATTTTACTAGACTAGCAAAGTGGCTCATAGTAAAGTGTACATTAATCATCTACCTCAACTATCTTGTTTTTTTGGGTCTCGTTGACCTTTCCAGCGAGGCAGCAGCGAGAGAGAGCGTTGTGGATGATGAATTTGTTGGACTTGAAGCTTGGTTCTTTGAAGAGCTTTGGACCTGCAAATACAAACACAGGTACACTTAGATATGCTAACCCGTGTGTACAATTGTAAGCATTTTGGATGTGCATTGAAGTACTCAAGAATTGAGAGATACTGTACTGTGCAGTACTGTACCTGTGTATTCAGGGGCAGGCGAGGTCCCATTGGAACCAGTCTCCCAGTCTTTCTCTCCGTTCTGATTTGCCAGTTTACTTGGTGTCACACATCCTGAAGGTGAGTCAGGGCGGCTGTTGGAGAAATGTCAAACAATGAACCAACAGGCCATGACCTAACATCTTTATTAAAAATAGCAATAGAACTAAGGTTAACCTGCAACATCTAGCATTCTAACATACATTTAGCATGTAACATTGGTACAATCTATAATAAGCATCATACTAACATTTAGGATGTTATTGTAATTTGATAACATTTAGCATTTTAGCATTCATTTCAGAGTAATTTGGTCATACATCCATTCATACATCGAGGTAACCTGCTATGAACCCAGGAGGTTCATGTGGAAGTGGAAATGTTGACATTTTGGTTTTGGAAAAAAAGAAAATCCTGCACTCTGTTCTTGCTTATAGCTTCACCATTCATTAAAGAAATGTAATGTTTCACTCCCTCTGGATTGATAAAGGTCCAGTTTTACAAACAAAAATTCAAAGTCATTTGGATACATACTTGGAGGGCCATGAATTTCTAACCCAAATTTTCATCCCATGGATGAAACAATTGGGCTAAAAAGACAAAACAAACAAATCTGACTGACCAACACTGCCATCTCTCAAGCCATGCTACTATTTTAGCTGAAAACTGTATAAATGAGAGTAAAGATGCATACAAATGACCTATGCCAGCGGAGTACCTGTGGGGTTTCTTAGTGGGGTCACCACATCTGTTTCCTGGCTCGTCTGTGGCTGCCAGGTTGAGGGAGGAGTTAGAGTAGACCTTGGTCAACCTAGAGCCTGGAGAAAAATTATCAGTTTAGTCATTGAAATCATCTGCACACAATCTTAATGTGTTTATAACCTTTTTCCACTTTTGATTGTACCATTTGTTCCCTTGGCTGGGCTCAGAGACAGCTTTGTTTCCTCCCTGGTCATGCTGCGAGGACGGGAGCGGGTTTTCTTAGCGGAAGATCGTCCTTGATTGGTTGATTTCTGCTGAAGCACTTTGCCCAAGTCCTCCATGATCCTGAGTTGATTCCGCCGTGCGTACTCCTCTTGCGTGAAATTTCCCCGCCGGCCTGGTGTAGCAGGAGGTGTGGGGGAAGGTGAGGTTGTGCCTGCAGGAGGTGTATTGGAGGGAGATGCCACTCTTTTGTCTGAGAGTGCTGGTCTGAAACCAAGAGGAAGTGGGTTCCTTTTAAATGGGTGCATATCAGCTCAGGACTAATTAGTTGACAAACGTATAAAGCGATGCAAAGAACTTTGTAAGCATTCATAAATGTGTTTGTGTGTTACCTGTTTTCCCTTTCTTGATCATTCCACTGTCTCCTCTTCTTCAGCTCCTCAGTTCTCTTCTGCTGTTTTTCAAACAGCAAAGCTCGACGCTGGGCCATCTCCTCCTCACTATGTACGTCCCCCTACAACCACACAAGCACAAAATCATATACCCAACTGTCATGACAGAATTAATGTAATCATTCCCTTTCATTTTGTTTTGCAAACACTCACCTGAAAGAATAATCCAATTCCTCCTCTTGCCCCGGACTCATTCTGTTGTCCAATTGGTTCCAAAGTTTCAGTCTCTTTTGTCTGTTCTAGTTCGGATTCAGTTTGTTGTTCTGGAAAATTGCTGGCTCCTGTGGCCAGACCTAGCTGCTCTATGGGGTCTAGAGGTTGTGCAGCAAGGACCCTATCATGTTCCACTGCAGATTCTGCATGGTCGCTCATAGAATCAGAGGAAAAGTCCTGCCCTTCGTCAGTTGGTTCATCACTGCCCCCCTCTGGCCCTCCGAGAGATGACAGTGAGACCTCAATCATGCTACAGTGCTTGTCTGCACCTCCATCTCTTCTGCCTTCACCTATTGCGCTGAACGCAGCAGAAATCGACAAAGTCTCGCTCTCAAATGAACACTCGGAAGGAGCACCGGAGCTGCTTCCACCAGTAGCCCTTGGACGATCGTGTCTGGGCTGCGTTAAGACCGGCAGCCCTCCTACAGCCTCCATGTCCTCTTGCTCCAGCTCCAGGCTGAACTGAGTTGGCGTCTCGCTAGAGGCTGTGTCTGAGGTGTTCTCGTCAGGCTGTGGCTGCTGGGTAGGCTGAAGAGACTCTGGAGGAGTCCGCTGCCCACCGATACGGAAGGAAGAGGAGGTCTGAACCTGACACTTGCTGGGGGACACACGTCGCAAGTGGGGGAGAGTGTCCACATTATGGGTTGGTGCCAAGGCGCGGTTGAACTGGGGAAACTTGAGTTCGGAAGGCCGTGGGTGAGGCTGATGTTGGACACGCGGGTGGTGCTTGGGGCTGCGAGGAGTGGAGGAGGAGTGGATCTTAGTGCGAGGAGCTGGGCAGGAGGAGGAGACGATAGTCTTTGGGGAGGTGGAAGAGGAAGGAAGGTGAGAACGCCGTGACGGGGAGGCGGCAGCACTGGGACCTGGAATCACCCAAGCTTTACTGGTACTCCTCGTAGAAGTATTTGTTGGGGTTCTTGGTGGTGTCTTTGTTGGGGTGTGAGGAGGCGTTTTGGCGGTACTTCTAAGTGTTGATTTCTTTTGGGGTGTATTTTTAGGTCTTTGGTTGCTCATGAGCTGCTGTTGCTGTTCTGTAAGTTTCTGCATGTCCTTTTGTAATGACTGCAGAGCTTCACTCAGTTTCTTCACCACTTCATTGCATTCCAGTATGACAGCTTCACCTCCTTTCTCTTTCTCTGCTCCTTTTTCTTTCTCTGTCCCTTGTTTACTTTCAATAGAGAATGTGACCTGCTTCTCTAACCGAGGAGGATTGGAAACAGATGGCTTCTCTTTCTCCTTATCTCCATCCTTTTCTTTCTCTTTCTTTTCCTTCTCTTCCCTCTCCTCCTCCTGTTTCAGTTGCTCCTCCATGCAAGTGAGGCGCTCCTCCAGGGTGAGATTATCCTCTTCTGCTCCTTCCCCTCCTCCCTCTCCTTGCTGTCTTTTCAGTTGAAGGAAAGCAGTTTTTCCAAGCCTCTGTCTGTGCCTGGTAAAGATGGCCTCAATGCGTTTCTTTTGGGCTTCAATGCTTTTGCGCTTTTCCTCCAGACGAGCCCCCAACTCCCAGGCCTCAGAGCCTGGTTCAGGGCACCTGGGACCTGGGCTGTCCTGGTGGCCCGGTGCCCCTACTGGGGTGGAGGGTGTATGTGGAGTTCCTGGGGTGGTTGGTGTCGGAGCAGAGGCTGACTCCTCCCCGGGAGCAGCGGGATGTCTTCTTCTGCTGTCTCGTCGCTCAGCAAAGCTTGTCATGTGTGGACCGTTTCTGGTGCTGTTGTTACCGGGTCGAATATTACCAGGTGCATTTCTAGGAGTTTCATCCGATGCTTCAGAGGAGTCAATGCTGCCATCTCGTAGAACAGAGTCATCATCACGCGACATCTCAGAGGTGCGTCCTGATCTCTCCCTCCTCTCTCCTGTTCCTTGCCTTTCAGTGTCACCCACCACTCCACCGACAGGCCGGTGGAGGACTCCAGAGCTACAGGGAGCAGAGCTACTGAGCTGCAAATTATCCTTCTCAGGGGAGTGTAGGAAGAAACCAGCAGGGGCTCCTTCGGGACGTAACCTGGGCTCTGGCCTTCCTCCCAACACTCCTCTTCCACCTTTCTCCGCTATCCTTTCCTTCCTCCGATCTTTGCTGCCAGGAGTATGAACCACCTGTAGCGCCTCCTCGATGGTCGGCAGTTCTCCCAGTGGTGTTGTGTGTGCATAAGGGCCCCAGGAAGGTCGCTGCGACGGCACAGAAGCGCTAACCAGGTGGCTGAGTTCCTCCGGAGGGCTGTACGGGACACAATTCATCCCTGCTGATGTCACCAATGAAGTCATTGCAGGGAGGCCGTTGGTGAGGCTGTCAGTGCTGACAGAGCGAAAGACAGAATCTATTGGGTTTCCCATGACAATGTCAACATCACTGTCCAGCCCAAATGGGATGCTGAAAGTCACTGCTGACAGAGGACGACTGCAGAGAGATGGATGACGATGGAAGGATGGACAAATGGACAAATGGATGGGTTGGGCCAACAAAAACGGTAAAGCAGAGACCACAGAAGCCAAAGTAAGAAGATGTTGTTTTTTTTTTAAATTAAGATAAAATATGAATGCAACACAACATTTACTTGGGCTGGGTATCGCCACTGATTTCCCGGAATCGATTCGATCCCGATTCACAAGGTCCCAATAGGATTACATTTCCGATTTGATTAGGATTTATAGTGTCGGTTTGGGATATTTCACGTACAAAACAAATTTTGCTTAGATGTGAAAGAGATTCTACAATTGAACAAGGTTCCATCTAACCTGCTGCTTTATTAAAAGTACCTATGTTTACATTAAGAACTGATCCCAAAGCAGTTACATTAAATTACATTTTATTCAACATGAAAACACTACAGCAGTCAACACAATAAAGTGCATCTCTACCGACTCTACAGTCAGTGAGTATTGAGCAACATTTTCTATTCAGATATATTGAGGTGAGAGGTCAAGGGACCCTTGTAGCTGTAGCTTATCTTTGGTGCATTATTTAACCCCCTTCCCGACAAGCTAGCATGGCATAGTTGGTACCACTGGATTCCTTATGTCTTCTAGTTTCATATGATACAGAGATCAATTCTGGATTTTATGAACCGATATTGGAAAATTCAAATGAAAATCGATTTAAATCGGAAAATCGATTTTTTTTAGAACCCAGCCCTAACATTTACTATAGAAATCCCATGAAGCTTTGAAGTAGACTACCTGATTTGTTTCTTTGTCCAACTTTTGTTTTCTGCAAAGAGAGAAAAAAAAAACTAAAGTCAAAAAGAAAGGTTGAATAAAAACCACATTCTGTGCATTTCTTTCTGTTTTCTTTACCAGGTGACACTGGGGAGCAGATGGGCACAAAGGGTTGTTTGAAGATGAAGGACGGAGAACCACTGAAACACAAAAATACAGTAAAATGCTGTTCATTCAACTTTTTTTTAAAGCAAATGAAAAATATGTTACATTTGTTATTTGCTTTGTTTGATTATTTAGGATACTAATTGTTCATAATATGTTACAGCTTTGATTCTAAGCCTGGACCAGGTCCTATATCATTACATTTCTCAGGTTTATTAAGGTTTTGATCTAGTTTTGGCTCAATAAATGCTGTAGTAGTTTAGGTTCAGATTGGTTAAGGACAGATTCCACATCAGACTGAGTACAGTCATGCCTGATTTTTCTACCCTGAACATCTTTGTGTGGGTGGTATTAGTGGGATGCTTGTACCTGTTGCTGTTCCCGCTGACAGGACTTGTACAGTCGAGTAACCCTGATACATCTGAAAGACAGAGAAACATTGCAGTTTCACAGGCCAATCGCCATTGGCCAATATAACAATGTTACAGAAATGTTGTCAACAACGTACTGGAAGTTACAGACCTGAGAGGTCGATGGGTTGCATGGGCTGGACAAAATCAGGCTTCTTAACCTCAAACCACTCCAGCAGCTCAGCTATGAAGCTCATGATGTTCAGCTGAGGAAAAGAGCATATTAGGTTACCGTGGAGGTATAGGGCTGGGCAATATATCGATATTATATCGATAACGATATAGGTTAGATATCTTCTTAAATTTTGGATATCGTAATATATGACAGTGACAGTGTTGTCATTTCCTGGTTTAAAGGCTGCATTACAGTAAAGGGATGTCATTTTCTGAACTCACCAGTCTGTTCTAGCTGTTCTATTATTTGCCTTTACCAACTTAGTCAATATACCCACGTTATTGATGACTATTTATCAAAAATCTCATTGTGTTCATATTTTGTTTATATTAATATATTTGGTCAAAAATATTGTGATATTTGATTTTCTCCATATCGCCCAGCTCTATGTGGAGGTGACAAACACGTGGGGAGAGGGCGGAATAAGCAAAGAATCTTTGTGACTTAACGCTTAAAGAACAGACCTCCCGCCGGCAGCTGCGGAAAGTCATTGTTTACATGATCCTGTTTAAATTGATCTAAAATAAAAAGCATAACAGCTAGAGCATTCATTCTTTCTGCAGAAGAAAGCTAAGGCGTGAGTCTTTCGGGTTATAACGTATGCTCGTGATAATGTCGTCACGTTAGGTGATGTCCAGTGCAAAATGCAGCCGTACCATTTATCTATTGCAGATGAAACTATCAGAACACCTTTACACTCCCAAAAACTAAACCATTTACATAGTTCAAATAACTTATGGAGTGGAAATATTATGGATCAGTATGTTTTGTGTTTATTTAATAACATTTGATGAAAACACGTCCCATTTATTTATTTATTATTTATGACACAATGTCAATACTTTTAGTAATTATTATAGTTTATTGACTTACATAACCGGTTATCCTGGCGGACCATTTCTATTGCAGAGTTCAAAGGGTTAATTTCACTGTCAGTAGAGATAAAAACATGGCAGGATGATGTCATCCCAAAGAGTGACTACACCCAAGCTGAAATCCTGCTTGCACTGCATGATACTTTTGCTCCATATAGAATATTTTTCTGTGGAGTTGCCTTTTTTTAACGCTTATGTGCATGCCTTCTTTTTTCAATCCACACTCTCTTGCTCCTCACTTCAACTGCACTGATGAATCTACAGTGTATTCATTAATAGCATAAATGTAAAAGGTAACGTAACGCTTACATGCAGGACCGATGGAGCGTAGAGCAGGTCCTCCAGAGCGAGGGGGCAGCAGCTCTGTAAACTGCTTTCACAAAAATCTTTGATCAGCTGCAGGTTGTAGAGACTGTCTGTGACTGACATTGTGTCCTTCAGACACACATCTGGAAGGAGCGGACAAATAATACATAAACATTTAGTATGTACGGCTCTGTCAGAGGTGGCTATCAAATACTTTTTGATTCACTGTAGATCATTTACAACAGATGCTATTTCAATGTAAGAATGCTTTGACAAAGTTCACTGAATTGCAGCAAGAAAATATAAAAATAAAACATGAAATGTATATTCCAAAATATCATGTATACTACTAGTAAGAGTCAAAGTTGTTGTACATATGTAGTAATAAGAAATGCTCTCTCATTGAACATATATATATATATATATATACACATTTTTTGGAAACCATTTTTTAAACAAGGGGTCCGTGATTTCAGCTGTTTAGTCTCTGTAAGCATACATTAGATTAAAATAAATATTTAATCATCCAATGTGTAGGTGTATGCGTGTGTGGTTGCGTCTGAGTACATGTGTGTACCCTCTAGAGGCAGCAAGCTGGAGCAGTAGTAGTGCAACACAGCAGCTATAGCGCAGCCATTAGACAGATCTTTGACCGCAGAGACCAGAGGGAAAGTAGGAGTCAGCTTAGACTGCACTTTGTCCTTCCTATAGCGAATCTAGGGAAGAAAAGAGAGGGAATGAGGAGGAGAAGGATGAGGAGGGAAAAGAGGGTAAAAACAGGAAGAGTTGTGTAAAGACAAGTAGGAAACAGAAAAGCAAATGGGCAAGTGAAGGGAAGAGAGGACGGATTGTAAGGCAGATACAGACAAAATTACAGATTTGAAAATAAAGGTTTACATTATGTTGAAGAGAGTTAGTGTACAATCAGCCAGGAAATATCCTTTTTACACTACAGACAATAAATAAAACCATTAACTTAAACTATAAAGGCAGCCAAACTCCAGGAAAATTGCAGAGAAGTAAACCCACAGAAACAAAGCGCAAGACCAGTGATGCCTCAATTAAGAAACATTTGCACACACACACACACACACACACACACACCAACCAGAAGGTGCAGTGCAAAGGTTAAAAAAACATTGCAAAAAGAAATTGAAAAAAATTAAATTAAATTTAAAAAAAAACTATGGGTAGAAAAATGTCAGTGATTATAAGTGAAGATGAGGACGTTTGTCCTTCGGTGTCCATGCAGCAGAAACAGGCACTGACGTCACTGTGAGCCTTGATCATGTAAGAAATACATAATCAGATAAGAAAAAAGTGAATTTTATCAAAATGAAAAGCTTGTATACTGTATCACTCTTTTAATGTGCACAACAGATAAAATACACCCAAAAGAATCCAACACAAAACAAACGCTGCATGTGCATCAGCTGTAACTTATGCTGAATGATGTTACGCAGCCTTGTTGGAGGAGGGCAAAGGTGAAATGTTCAACATCAAAGAGTAACATCTTACAGTAATATGCCTCCTGTAACATGGCTTAGTAACACGCACTATAAAGAAAAGCAGTAAAACATGAATTGAATATGGATAAATACTGTTAATAGTTAATGAGTTTGAATTGATCCATCCAACCTCGGGGTTGGAATAGTGATTAGTTTGCAGTCTGTCAGTCAGTCAGCAGGGGGCATTCCAGGATTCTTTAAGTGGGGTGGCACAGGGGGGGACCAAAAATCAGTCGGGGGGGGGCAGGAGATTATATCAGAATATAGCATAGAAAATATGCTGAGAAATAGTTTTTATTTTCAACAAATGATGTATCCAAATACAATACACATTTTCTATGGGCTCTTAAGGCAAACATTTAGATAGTCATCATGTAAACATTAATTGGTCATGTGAAAAGATCTGTGAAGATTTATTTTCACAGAACCGTATAAAAATAAAGTGCAATACACTAACAGTAAACTTGCCTCAAACTTCAACAAAGAAAACCTTGCTGTACACAGTTTTCAGGTAATAGGAAACAAAACAGAAATGAAGTGCAATACACAATTTATTTCTTACAGCAACAAGTGCTCTACAGTGAGTTCAATTTGTTTCTACTTCTAAACTGGCCTTAAAATTTCAACAAAGTACACAGTTGCCATACAATGTGTGTTTAAAGTATATTATTCTTAAATTAAAGGCATGACAGGCAGCAAAGTACTCTGATCGAATGGAAATCAAGTTTGTCAGATTGACAGCACTCTAGCCCAATGGATTGAGGGGGGCACCAGGGGGGGCCAATCATATTTCACTGTCAGTCAGTCATTGGTCGACAGCGTGGGACAGGTGTGGCGATTGGTCAGTCTGTCACTCAAGTTGCGTGCGTTGCTATGGGAGACGTGGAGGATGAGGATGAGAAAAGAGTGAGGTGTTATACGTTACCACTGGCGGCTTATTCCCCGACTCCTTCAAACAAAAAGCGATAGCATGCTGGATGGGGGGATGGCAGAGAGAGGGAAACAAGCATAAATGACATGGGGCCGCTCATCGTGGGAACCGCCACACCACAACCTGGCATTGCTCAGGGAGAAAAGAGTGGAGGGGAGGAGGAGAGGGAGGGCAGAAAGGGGACAAACAAAGGGGGGCGCAGAGGTGCTTCAATAATCAGCAAGGGAGTAATGCCTCCTCCCTCCCTCCTCTCCAACATCCCCCTCCCCCTCTGCTCTGATAATCTGGGCAGTTTGAGATGAAAATTGATGACTGAATGTAACAAAGTCATAAACACGCCAGTGTCCAAAACATCATCAGTTAATAATAATAAGCAGTTACAGGACATTTGTAATTGGTCAGTTGAAAAGGTCAGCAGTTATGTAAATGACATCATACACTAAGGCACTTTCGTAACGGGACAATAAGAGTTATTTGAGGCATTTTCCAGCAGGCACCATAACGTCAGCCACAGCAGATGGACGGACTCAGAGAGGAAGATAGACAGGAGAAGAGTACACTTACGGGGACTAGTTTCCAGTACCAACGGTTGGATTGACACTGCCAGAGAGCAAGGCATGACAGAGACAAAACCAGGGGGGAGAGAACAGAGAAGCAGAGCAACATCGATGTTAGAAGCTTCAGCAACACAGCTAGTGTGAGAGACAGCTGCTTCACAGCAAAACATCGTGCATGTGTGTGTGTGTGTGTGTGTGTGTGTGTGTGTGTGTGTGTGTGTGTGTGTGTGTGTGTGTTTCTACCGAGTCCTGAGCAGTCTGCAGGTCTGTGCATGTCTGCGACTTGGTGGGCTCTTCTTCTTCTGTGATTTCTCTCAACTTCTGGTTCAGCTGTAGGAAGTTAAAAGGATAAGTTCACCGCGTTTCATCCAAAACTTTATTAAGATGTTGTCCACAAGAGACAACAACCAAAACATTTGAGGCACACTGCTTTGTTAATGTACAAAACAAATTAAGAAGACTTTACTGAGATTACATAATACGTGAAAACCAATGTGTATCGTCATCTTCAGAGTCAGAATCACACACAGGCAAGTGAATCCTATAAAAAATCCAAAACATAACAATGTGTACAACTATGTCCCACTCCACACTTGTTGAACCTGATACAACAAAATAAATGAACACCAGAGAGAAAACTGATTAGTACACACAGTATACATATATATATATATATATATACACACACACACACACACACATACATACATATATATATATATATATATATATATATATATACACACACACACATATGTATATATATATATATATATATATATATATATGTATATATATATAATGGCATGCCATTTAGGAAATTATATATATGTGAATTTTGAATATATTGAATGCACCTTGAATATATTGAATGGACCTTTAATATATTGAATGAAAGTCTGAATATATTGAATGAAAGTATAAAGATATTGACTGAAAGTCTGAATATATTGAATGAAAGTCTGAATATATTGAATGAAAGTGAATATAGTGAATGAAAGTCTGAATATATTGAATGGACCTTTAATATATTGAATGAAAGTCTGAATATATTGAATGAAAGTATAAAGATATTGACTGAAAGTCTGAATATATTGAATGAAAGTCTGAATATATTGAATGAAAGTGAATATAGTGAATGAAAGTCTGAATATATTGAATGAAAGGTGTGTTGACGTTAGCCTGATGAAAGGGACCTGCCTGACCAGAGAGGTTCCTTTCATTCGGTCTTACATGATGAAAAAGTGAATAAACTTCTTCATTGGGAGAACGGTACTGGATATGGTTACCGTAACCAGTGTTTTGGCCCGTACGCATTCGCCAGTGTTTTAATAATCTCTTCATTGCTAAAAATTGCTTTCTTGCTGATTCGCTCATAGTGTCACACTTCAGTTAGGATTAATCACAATGAAAACACAAGATCATCAGATTCCATTTCAACTTTCATTCAATATATTCAGACATTCATTCAATATATTCAGACTTTTATATATATATATATATATATATATATATATATTCAAGGTTCATTCAACATATTCAGACATTCATTCAATATATTCAGACTTCCATTTATATACAGTATATATTCAAGGTTCATTCAATATATTCAGACATCCATTCAATATATTCAGACTTCCATTCAATATATTCAAACTTTTACATATATATATATATATATATATATATATATATATATATATATATACTATATATATATATATATAATAAATATCCTAAACGGGACATGCCATATATATATATATATATATATATCACCATGTAAGGAAAATATAAATACAAAACATATAATAGATAATTGTCCAGGTCCATGTGCTTACCCCATTGTTTTTCTTGTTGAAATGTTGTTTTTCATCACTAATAATCATGCATATATACCAATATCTTTTGTGAAATTCACTATACGTCTGCATTTATTCAATAGGCTTATTTCACATTCCAATGAAGACATAAGGTTTAGGTCTTTAAAAAAACAATGAAAGAAATCAACACCTGTACAGTCTGTATGGGAAGAAGAAGATTTATCCTGGTTTTTGAAAGCCCACACAATCCAAGTGAGTAGCTGCAGCAGGGTGGTTCTCAAGGCTAAAGCTGCCAGTGAATGTTGATGATTTTGCATTAGTAAATGATGGTAAACCATATTTAAAATAGGTCTCAAGTGGAAAAACAGTAAACCTGTCCTATAATCAAATAACTATATAAATATAAAAAGGATGACAGTGTTTAAAAGTGATTTTGTGGTCTCACCCTGTTGACCCAGAAGAGCAGAGCGTTCTCCCACGGAGCCCCGACACCCATCTGCTCCGCCTCCACCGCCATTTTCACCCTGCCCACCGCCTCTTTAGCAACCAGCGTCATCAGAGAGTCAATCAGGGCGAGGTGGGCCTTCTGCACCAATCACAAGATTAGTGTAAAATCAGAAGGGCTGAAAATCAAATTTACTCGTACTGACTCTGTAGGTACAAGAAGCCTTTCTATATATTCCACTACTAATCTTCTATATTTTGTGACGCTTGTATTTTCTACTTTGCATATGAACTTTTTTCATTCCACACAAGGTAAGACTGCTAAATATCACTTTATTTAATTCCCTCTTTCGTTCTGTCTCTCCTTCCTGCCTACTTTTCTTCTACCCTTTCTCCTTCTCCTCATCCCTCTATTCTTCTTTCTCCTTCTCTTCATCCCTCTGCTCTTCTTTCTCCTCTTCATCCCTCTGCTCTTTCTCCTTTTCATCCTTATGTCCTTTCTTCATCCCTCTGTTCTTCTTTCTCCTTCTCTCATCCCTCTGTTCTTCTTTCTCCTTCTCTTCATTCTTTTGTCCTTTCTCCTTCCTTTGTTCCCGTCCTACTTTACTTCCATCTGTTCTTGTCCTTACTGCTACTCATGTACTTCAACTGACAGAAAAGCATTAAAAGAGAGAAATATTTCATCCAACAAACTTTTCTTCCCTTTGGAAAATGCTAATTACTGCTACATACTTACTTATCTACTTAGTATATAGCATTTTGCACTGTGGTATTTACTTTTCATAAATACCTAAATAATGAGCACATAACCAGTGGAAATCAAATAGCGCAAAATGAACATTAAAACTAATGACCATACTCATAAACAGCTACACACAAACACATCAGGCCAAACACCTACCGTCTTGATGGGGACGAAGCTGAGGTCCTCCTCAGTGACGTCTGCATCCTGGACCTTTGGAGTGTAACCTTTCTTAATGAGGAACTGCAGCAGGGCAGAGTTGTTGGCCGGGGACCCCTGCGCTGTTGGCAGAGAAACCCCTTGTGCCTGGGCCAGCAGGGCCTGGGCTCTGCAGTAGATCTCCGGGGAAAGAAGCAGCTTGGAGACGGATGGCTTGAGGTGCTCTTGTTCATACTGGTCTTTGTAAAACGGCTCTCGCAACTCCACAGGAACATTTTCTGAAAAAGGAAAGAGGAGAGCGTCATTGAGCTTTTTAGTCACACTAGCATCATGGCTCTAGGGGTGGTAATGTTGGTCTGTCGGTTGGTCCACCACTTTGGTCCACCACTTTGGTCCAGAATTATCTAAAAAACTGATGATTGTACAAACATAATGGTCCAGAGAGGATAATTCCTACTGACTTTTCCTCTAGCACCACCAGCAGGTTAACATTTTGTGGCTTTAGTGAAACTATGACAACTTTTGGATGAATTGCTATAAGATAGACCTGCCCAGGGACTACGGGAGGAAAATAGCAATTGTGCTACAACCTGGTGCAATGCATCTCTCCTTGTTCTTATACAAGTTCAACGTTTAATTGTGCATTGTCCCTGTTAAAATACAATTACATTACATTACAACACAGTTATGCACGGTGCCCAGAGGATAAATCCTAATAACTTTTGTGATCCTCTTCTTCTTGCACCATTTGCCAGTCAATGTTTTCACTTTTTTAGAGAACTATTTCAACATCTTCATGGATTTAAACAAAGATTGATACAGACATTCATGGTTCCCAGAGGATTAATCTTAATGACTTTGGTGATCCTCTGACTTTTTATCTGCAGCTCAAGGATCAGGTCAAAAATTCAATTTGTCCAATGCTTTGTTTTATAATACCTGCAAAACTAATGACATTACCACATGCTTCAGCTGTACTGACTTTAGTGCTAGTTAGCAAATGTTTGCATGTTAACATGCTGAACTAAGATGGTGAACATGGAAAGCATTATACCTGCGAAACATCAGCATGTTAGCATCATGGATGCGGTTATCATACTGAAGTTAGCATTTAGCTCAAAGCACCTCTGTGCAGCCTCAGAGAGCTTCTAAAAGGAAAGAAACAGCCTTGCTTATGAATGCAAAAGAGCTCAGAATTAATATTTCAGTGGATTGCGGAAGCTAAAAGAGTCCACTCAATCATTATATACAAGTTGAGATAATTGTTAAGAGAATGGAGGTGCTCATTCATCTACTGTAGGACATTCTCTAAACTGCATGTGAGGAGGAACAGAACCATGAAGTTTATGGTGCAGATAAGATATTGCTTGCAGATACAAGAGATGGTGAAAAATGAGTCAGCTTGCCTGCATTGTTGTACTCTAATGCAGAGAATTGCTATGTCGACGCATTGTCCCATGTGGAAAAGCTTGCAAAGTTCATGCAGGCTGCTGCCAAGCGAATGCAGCGCCACTATCTCTTATCTGTTCTGGAAGAGAAAACTAAATAACCACTGAATAAAAGTGAAGAAGTTTTCCCACTATGGAGATTAGGTGACAGTTAGTGAAAGCGTCTGACTGCAGGGAGCCCTCAGGAGAAGATAATGTCATCATCTGCATGAACAGCTTGGCTAGGTTCCCCAGACAAGTGAGAGTGTGTGTGTGTGTGTGTGTGTGTGTGTGTGTGTGTGTGTGTGTGTGTGTGTGTGTGTGTGTGTGTGTGTGTGTGTGTGTGTGTGTGAGTGTGTGTGAGTGTGCGTGTGCGTGCGCATGCCAAGTAATCTATGGTGTACATAGTAAGAAGCTCAGACCATTATGAGTGTGTGGCTTCATAGACACATACACGCTGTGGACACAAAAACACACACTTCCCTGGCTGACCCATATTCCCGCTCTGGAAGGATGTCCAAGGAGTCGGGATAATCCTGAAGATTGTAGTGGACTTCTTAAAGGAAATATCAGAGTCTACATCTCTCCCATTTAATTCTACAGTCAATCCTCATTCCGTTGAAGCCAACAAATTATCAACTCCTTTCTACTTCTTTATTTGTCCTTACACATATAACTATGATTCATTATAAGGGCTACAACTGCTCTTCTTTCTCTCTCAACCTGCTGTTGTGAGACTCTCTTGTGTAACTGTAACTCCTTCTTCCCATCCAGAAAAAAGAAATGACTGCATAAACATAATGAATTTGAATAGAAGCCTCTATCTATGTCACTCCACTGCAGTTACACACACTGTTTGGGGTTAAACCCTCCGCCTTTCACACTCTGCAGCACTGGGAGGAAATAGGACTGCTGTCACCATGGGAATGGTGGAAATGGAAAGTGGCTATTCTGTCCCGATCACAGCAGAGGCGATGAGACTGGACTGCTGAGTAGGAACCAGCTAACCCATTTAACATAATACTAATTCAATCAGGGACAAAAACAGAAACAGGCCTGTGCAGTGCAGCTAAATCAGACCAACAGTGTAACATTGTATGGATTGTATGATCAGTTAGAAATCACCAAATAACTCTATGACCCCTTTCAAGTCACGTTTCCGCAATGTCCTCACACATATACAAACCTATGTTTGGGGGTGAAAACCCCTGCCAGTTGTTTTCTTTATTCATTCATTAATTGATTCATGGTTGTATCTATAGAATGTCAGGAAACTGTTTGAAATGCCCATTATAATGGCCATCAGCCCCATACTTAAAGATATTGGGTTTACTTTCATAAAGAAAAGCAGCAAATCTTCATTAGTGAGAAGTTGAAATCGTAGAATGTTTAGTACTTTTGCTGGAAAAGAAACCACTAATCAATTCATATCTCGAGAGACGGACAATATTTGGTAATCTGTGTTGTCTTTTTTTAGGCTTGTTTATCAATCAGTTCGTTTCTAAGGAGTGAAGTATACATTTTTTGTTCTGGTATATATTGCGGTTATTTTGTCAGTTGTAGATTATCCTTGTCACAATATCTGTTGTGTAATCCATTATTCTCTACATATTTGAGTATTTCTGATATGTTTTATCTTATTTTCTATCTGTACTTCTACAGTATCTTGATCACCCAGGAGACTCAGTGAGGTCAATTCCTGGTTAAGATAAGATAAAGATAAAACCTTATCACGTGGGAAATTGTTGTGCAGTAGTTGCAATACAAAGTGGGAAGAGTGCAAATATAAAAGTCTAAGACAACAATAACAATCCAAAGTATAGCCTATACAATATGTATATGCAATGCCAAACTCAGGTTAACAGTATGGATCATAAACATAAAAAAGTTAATGTTTAATGGATCAGTGGAGGTTTAAAAAAAGACATAGTCAGGGCAGGTCATTGAGTTTTATACTTCACTTGACTGGCTAAATGAATATTATTGTTACCATAAAAAGACACAAGTTTCATTCATTTCCACCTGGTCAATAAATGACTTGGAGAAAACTAACATGTTATTAAAAATAACAACAATAAACCAGGAAGAAATGTCACTGACAAATATATTGTTTAGAGTAGTCACAATGAATCTCAGCTGAATCAGGAGTGTATATGAAATATAAATTATTATTATTATTATTATTATTATTATTTGTGGCAAATTTCAAGGGCCTTTATTAAAATTGTATGAGGCACCCAGTGGGCATTTTCCAGTTGACAGACAACAATGAAGCCTCCCCTGCTGAGAGGCTTTCAGCTCATCTCTCCTCCTGTCACACAGACTGGTAGACCGGACACAAATGTAACATGAAATAATATCTAATACTAGCAAAAAAACAGGATTTTTACATAAAGAGAAACTACAACTTAACTATTGCAGTATAAGATTGCAGTATTAGCCCAGTGTGACATCAGTGTGTTAGTCAGCAGAGCCTGAACCCACGTACAGGTCTGATCTTTCACTGGAACATGTCATTCATACAGAAACTGGTGTGAAATAACAGAAACACTAAGCACTGAAACAATAAGTTGAAAAGGTGTATCATTTATATCAATTATCAAACAAAATTGCCAATTATTCCCTGTTTCAGCATCTCAAATGTGAAGGTTTACTGATTTTCTCTGTTTCGTATCGTTTGTTTGCAATATATAGTTTAGTCGGACACACATTTTCACTAGGCTATTTATTTATGTAAGTGTATTTACATACTTTTAAGTTACAGCATCATCATAGTCCTGACAGCTATAGTGAAAATAATCATTAGTTGCTGCCCTAAAAAGGAGCACCCTGTAGGATGTCATCCAACATAAAACAAAACTTTCACATTATACTGTAAGCCTTATAAGGGTGTTATTTCATAAATTGAATTGCATTATACTGTACAAGTGTTACATTAGTGTACCTTACTGTAATGTGTGGCCACTCACAATATACATTACAATGCTGACAGGGACAAATCAGCTTTTCCATTGCTAGCATATTTCTCAAAATATATTTATATAGCCAACAACTTCTCTGTGCAGCAGTTACCACCAAAGACACTCCATTGTCTTATAAGACCCACTAAGTCAACTTTAGTATAGCTACTGCCACGCGCTATAGCACAGCGTGCGTGAGTAACACTGACACAAATATTATGCGGTCCTGACCCAGTTACAGCCGACCCACACATATGTATACATCTTTAGTAATCGTTTTAGGTTGTATACTATAGGTTTTGTTCTGCGGGTTATATTTAGGCTGGTGAACCCCTCCACAGGCCTGATGGAGCCTGACAAAAGGCTTTGTTGCACTGCAGCGATGACAGCCTCCAGTACCTTCATGCATAACGCACCACTGAGGAGATCCCTCCCGACAAGCTTCATAGTCATATCAATAATTGGATGAAACCCCTTCAGTATAAAATTAAGATAACCTACATGCAGTGTTAAGGCTGCACAGCCTGGGAGGCACGCACAGGTTATAAGCATCAGTGCTGCGGTTGGTAAAGGATGGATGGATGCTGGGCAGATGGATGCTGGAGGATGACTTGAAATAAAACGACTAGTCTAACTCAGAGCTCCATATATACGTATATAGGCTAGCTGGATCAATTATTAAGCGCCCCACCCAAGCAGCGCCTCAGTGATGAGAACAGCGGCGGGGAAAAGACTGGAGTCTACCTGCAGAGCCGTACGATTTAGACAGCAGCCACCGGACGCTGGCGCAGATCTTGGCCCGGTTGAAGTCGTACTGGTCCAGCGGTTTGATCTCCGGCACCGAGAAGGTCTTCTTCATCGCCCTGGGAGAGTCCACCATGGCCGCGCTGCGCTGCGCCGCACAGAGGAGACACGGAGCGGAGGCAGCAAGAGCAGCACACACCGGGGAAATGGGAGGGGGAGGGAGGGAGGAAGGAGGACCCTGTGATGCAGACACACACTGAAACAAGAATGACAACAAGACGTCAAACAGACAGGGTGAAAATAGAAATATGTGGCATCATATTATCATAGGCCTGAATAAAACAAATCAAATAGGCCTATATGGAGAATAAAATGACTCACATTAAAATAGCATATGCCTACCGGCTCCAAGCCCCCGTAAACGTCACATCTCTGCCAATGGGGATGCCACAGAAAAAGGTTGAATATTTTCGACTCATGTAAAAGCAGCAGCAGTGCCAGGCCTGATATTCTGCTTTGTGACAGCCTCGCTGTTTTTGCCTGTGATAGCAGATTATAGTTTTCTATACTGTAGGCTATGGGCTATGGGAATAGCCTACAAATGTGAGTAACAGTGTCCCCTTCTTCCACATGGGGGTGCCCTTGGGCAAGGCACTGACTTCACCCCCAGCCAGGTGAGCAGAAACTTTTTATTTTGTAGCCTATTGTATATTGCAAAAAGAAAAAAAATGTTTCGATTCCAAAGTCACAACGCCTAAATTCTAGGTTAAAAAAAAACAATCCTTATCCTCCTTTTATTAAAGGGGTATCTGCAACCATAGCAAAGGGGGGATTTTATCTACTTTATTCTTATGTATAGGTGTCATGCACATAACGAGAAACCGCAGTAGCTCTCATGAAAATAAGCTACAGATAGGAATAGGCCTACATTCTCAAGTCCGCAGTCTATAAACGAGTGAGCAGGGTGGTGTCGCTGCACACCAGTGTAAAAATAAAGTGCTTGTAGCCTATCACTGAATCATGTCGATTAAACAAGATGGAGAAGAGAAGAGGTGCAGATAGTCTTAACATGAGTGAGTGAGTTACCTTCCGCATCAATGATCGATACTGATTCAGCGTTTAATGGAACCGGTTAAACTGAACCTGTAGTGAGATACTGCCACTTGATTGGGCTCCTACTGTGAGAGTCAGAGTTGCAAAACAGAACAGAAGAAAATGGGGAGGAAACTGTTGCTCTCGTCTTTCAGTTTAAAGACATGCAAGAAAAGTGGAATCCAAGTATAGCCTGTGTGTCATGCACACATGATGAAGTTAAGAGAGTTAAACACACATGAAGCTTTTATTAGATCAACAAGGGGAGTCTTTGAAATACATGTCCATGTACATACATAGTCTATTACACACTGTAAATTACCATGGACCTTTAAGGGCGTACTTTTTAGTCGTCTCTAAATCAGCAGAAGCTCCGTCAGTCAGTAAAGATGTCACAGAACCAGTTTGTTCTCCTGTTTGGCTGCTCCATATTTCAAACATCACGGAAATGAACAATGTTTTTGGTAGTTGACTTTCCTCTCAGAGTCAGTGCAGTCAGGCCTACTATCTGATGTGGTCCATCAGATCCTTTTACAATAAAGTATAAGTACAGGCGCCTTCTGTTCGAAGTGAAAGCTGTTGTTCTGACCGTGACACTAGTTGTTCTGACTGAGTGCGGAGGAGAAATAAGGTTTGTACGGACATTGTCGTGTGTTTGTAAATATAAACAATAGTCTTTAACTCTCCAATCAGAGAACCATTGATGATGTGAGATGTAACATTGGTTTAAGAACTTTGGAACGTACACAAACCTAATTGTCTTTTTCAGTAATTGATTTCTAAATGTCAGATGTATCACGTTTCTTATTTTCTTGTTATTAATCTCTTGTGTAATCAGTGGTAAAAGAAGTATTCATATCTTTTACTTACGTACAAGTACTGAAAATTACTTCACTACAAAGTAATTAGGACCTGCATTCAAAACCTTACTTTAGTAAAAGTGTGGAAGTTTATCCGCAACATTGACTTACAGTATGTAAAATAAAAGTACTCATTGAGCAGTAACATGTTCCCTGTCAGTGTTTTCTTATTATATGTGATGTTTCTGGATTGATATTACTGCTGCAGTAATGTGTAGCCTATGTTGCATTTTACTGATGTAGATGTTTAAGGTTGTGCTCATTTGAACTTCTTTAGATACGTTTGGGTAGTTCAATATACAGCAATGCATCACATTCTATAAGATCATCATGTTTGTAGCGTTGCTGTCCTGTGATAACCATGCACGTCTAAATCGCATGTCAACTTTTTATGGTGTCAGAAAACAACAGATTGTCACTGCCATCTCATAAAACACCCGAGGCTTGGTCAGGTGTCTGTGTCGTTGTTATTGACGCTAAAAGTCTCCTTTAAGCGTCATATAACGCGCTTTAACTAAACGCGCTTGGTCGGGAATATTGACGTCCCTTTTGACGCAGTTATGTTAAGGAAAAGGTCGTGGGTGGGCTTACGTTTCCGTGACACGCGGGAAGAATGGAGTGAGAACGGGCTGCAGAAAAACATTTTCAGCTTTGTGAAGATGCATTTTACAGCTGATCCAAAAGGGGTTTAAATACGTTGTTTACCTTAAGATGTAGGACAATTTTCTTAACACATTATAATAAAAAAAATTAAAAAAATAAAAACACTCCATGCTTTAGTTCATCACAAACATTTAAAATCACATCTGGAGATGTATGGTTTTCACTGGACAGGAAGGGCATGACAAACTGTCTTCTGAAAAGCAATTAAAGCCGTCAGTCAAATGCAATGTAAGTAAAAAGTACGAGATGTAATGGAGTAAAAGTATAAAGTAGCTAAAAATAGGAATATTCAAGTACAAGTACCTCAAATGTGTACGTAAGATACTTGAGTAAATATAATCTACTTAGTTACATTCTACCACTGAAACATCACATTCTGTCTGTATAAAAGGTAATATAATAAACAAAAGTATGTTTGATCATATTGCTAATGTCAACTGGTAGCTATATCTACATCAAATTTGTCACAATTGCTTTGCAGTTTTGTGGTACAATATTTTCATCAGTCCACGTTAAAAAGATGAAAGCCCACCTGCTAGTAGCAGAGGGAAGTCCTATTTACTTTGTTTACATTTTCATTTAGAACAGAGTCTAGTTATAATCCTTTCTGGAAGAAATTTAATTTACTTTCTTTGCTTCAATACTTCTGATGGGAGAAAAAAGAGAAAACATTTTATATCCAGGTTGATGTTTTTCTTCCTCCTGCAGGTCAACTAGCTATGGGTGGCTCCTCCTCCAAGAAAACCTTTATCTGGCAGAAGAAGAAGAAGAAGTCGCCTCTGAACAATGTCTGGAGTCAGCTGACGGAGGCCCTACCTAATAAGAAGCACAAGAAGAAGAGTAAACTGTCACTGGATAATCTGAACCTGGATAAACTGAGGAGGGAGAAGCGTTCCCAGAAGACATTTTCCCTGTCAATAGACAAGAAAGAGCAGAAGCATTCCCTAAAGTTTCCACTGTCAAAAGACAAGAAGGAGCAGAATCTTTCGCAAAAGAAGTTCTCACTGTCAACAGACAAGAAAGAGCCAATATCACTGAAAATACTCTCTCTTGGTAACACAAGGAAGGAGTCGACACAGACTACTTCACCGGAAAGGAAGGAGAAGGCAGGAGGAGGGCTGGGGAACACAGGAGAGCAGATAAAGAAGTTGTTTTCTCTCCCTCTATGATGGAAGAAAAATGAACTGTAAAATGAAGCACATGTCTAAAAAGAGACTCGATGAGATTCATGACTTTCACGAAAGCCAAATTAGCAAGAAATACCCTTGAATTTGGCAGGAAAATGAAAGCTGTCAGTAAACAGGCCACATGAGTCAAAAAGATGCAGTCAAAGTTTTTAATGTTAGTCACAGAGGGTAGACTAGCATGGATGAACACTGAAAGACAGCATTACATTCATAAAGGCTTTTTCCTTTGAACATCTTATCAGTTTGACTCAATTTTAACATATATCATATATTCACCTTAAAGCTTCACATCTCACACTTATCCTGTTTGCTCTGTCAAGTTGAACAAAAGGGTTTATTTAAAATTCAAAACATTTCTGGAGATTAATGATAAATGAGAAGCTTGATTTCCCCTTATAGTATTTTTTGTGAGTTGTCACCAACGGCAAATCTGCGCAAGTACACTAAATACTGTGCATAATATCTACAATTACAATGTGATCATAAATAAAGTTTTATATCACAATCAATTTACAAAAAGAATATTGTGTCATTCCAGCACAGAGAACACGCACATGATGCAAACACCACAGGGTTCGCAGCATACAGTGGAGAAAAAAAAGTGTGTGTGTGTTTTTTTTGGTCACTTAAATAAACAAACTTGAGGAAAGAAAATGGCTTACAACATTCAACTGCAACAAAAATAAAAACAGGAGCTTATCCAATAAATTGCAAGTCAGTGTGTTCACGTTGATATTTAAAAAAATAAATAAATAAAAAAAAAATAAAGAAAAAGAGGTAAAATGTAGAATAAAATGTGCGTCGTAACATGCACAGAGGATTTGTCTCTCTTCCACTTCGGGAAGGGTAAAAAGTTATCCAACGTGTATCACATACATAACCTATTCAGATAAAATCAGAAGCATAAAAATCATAAACTCAACAAGAACAAATTGAGAAAGGGTTTATATAACATTATAGCCTTCATGAAGGACTTACTGCAGGACTGTTGTATTTGACTGCATAGTTTTAGCTTAAAGTGCTCATATTATGCTTTTTCCCCTTTCCTTTATTGTGTTATATATCTTTTTTGTGCACGTTATAGGTTTACAAAGTGAAAAAGCCCAAAGTCCACCCAAAGGGACTTACGATCTCCAACAGAAAAAACTGTTCACAAACTGCTCCAAACAGCTCTATTGTAGTCCAGCCTTTACTTCAGTTACGAACGTGCGTCACTTTGTAACATGATATAAAGCTCGCCTAGCTGCTAGCGTGGCACTCCCTCATACTCTGCTTCTGACTGGCTAGTAGTCCTTACCTAGCTACTGAGCATGTGCGACTCCCAACAAAGATGGAACGGAAGTGAGATGTCTCACTCTGTATCTAAAACAGAGAGCTCAACACACAGGGTGAAAAGAGGAGCTGCAGCAATGTGCAGTATGACAAAAATATGGTGTTTTTGGAAAAATAAACCATGTAAACGTATTCTGATATAACCTCTAAATACAAGTATGA